>NC_056702.1:8717999-8975499 GCF_018831695.1 Puntigrus tetrazona | reverse complement strand
CCGCTAAGAGCTTGGAGTTTTCACAGAATCACAGCGGAAGGACCACAGCGGTGTTTAATATCAAGATCTAATGAGCTTTGCTCCTCTAACGGCACAAGCGACGGAGGAACGCATTAAACAGCAACCCCGCTGCCAGCGGGATAAACATAGGGGCTTATTAAAACTGCCATTTGTGTTTCCATCGACAGGAGCGCCTCTGAGGGGGCTGATGAGATGATAGAATGAGGGACTATTAGGACCAGCGCTAGAGGAGTTAAGTGTCCATTAAGAAAATGGCAGGAAACGGAGAACGAAGAGGCCGGCGTGTGGAGCCTCTTGAAGTTACCGCCTCGCTGTCAATCAACGGCCTGGAATCCCTCTTCGGATGCGAGGGAGGAAGACGGACTCCGGCATTAGTTACCAGGATTTGGAGAGGCATAATCTTTTATGATTCACTCCCTTCCCACCACGATCAGTGGGTTAGAAAAGGCCAGCGGTACGCGCAGAGGGCTCTTCAATTGCGCATAAAGAGGGTACATTACTATGAAATGGGTTTATGGTTAAGATAAACGCACTGAAAGCAAATGCCCCTGATGTGAACGAAATAAGAATAGGAGGGTTAGGACAAGATGGATTTGGACCAGTTTGCCGAAGCTGATATCATGCAGGACACACATTTGGACTTTTCGCACTTGATTAACATAATCCTGGGTTATCTGGTTCGATTTTTCCGGGTGGGTTTTCAGAGGTTCATAACAACAAGAACAGCATGTGAGGAGTGAGTAACGTGTTTTAGTGCTTGTTCATTTGCGCCAACAGTCTTCTCCACATCTGCGACTAATCTAATACTGTATGATGCCGGTCTGAGGACATTATGATTAGTTACACGAACCAATGATATGCGTTTGATGTTGAATTATGACACTGATGTCCTGAGGTATAAGCTTGATTTGAGGATAATTTGATTCGAGAGATGCAGCAGAAGCAACAACAGCGAAACGTCTTGTCTACTCCTACAAAGCTTTTGTATATGGCTTCAGAATACCTGAAAAAGACAGCCAACCGCGTGACTATGAGCTCACAATTACTACTGGAAAGGTTTTAAGATAATGGCTCACTATTTGTCTAATTCAGAGTTCAGAATTTTTTGATAATGCTAGTCTTTTCACTTCAGTGTCACATGATCTTAAGAAATCAGTCCAATATGCGGCGCTCAAGAAAATGGTCGTATTATCAATGCTTAAACGCTTGTGCTGCTTAATATTTTGGTTGTGCCTTATTTTAAGGTCCAATTACAAACGGCGTCAGCGTGAACACAAACACACGAAGTCCTTGTATTATGTGCAAATAGGCCAGCGGGCCTCTGTAGAGCTCGGCTCCTGGCTGTCAGTTGCCATAGTCTCAAACTCAGGCGACAACCCTGGACTGCTCCCTCTATCTTTAACCAAACCTGCCGCGCCGTTCGGGGGACCACTGAGAAGATGCACTCCTCTTTTTCACTCTTTTCCCACAGCTTCCCCAGGTGCTTTCGTTCCATCTCCGCAAAGTAATCTTCTCTGACCCCTTTTGGGCCACTCAAGCGGTGTTTGAAACGAAAGCAAATTGTGCTGTGCCTCGTACAATTGAAATGATGCGTAGGTGCGTGGCACAGGAGTCTTTCCAGCCTCTGTGGTGGAAGTCACACAAAAACACTTTCAAAAGAGCATAACACGAGGGGTTTTCGCCTATATTTTCAGAAAAGAAATGGTACAAAAGACGTTATTAGGGCAGCACCTTCCAGGAAGTACTAATATGTTCCATTTAGGTATTAATATCTATACTTTAAGCAACGATGTGTACCTTTAAGGTAGCAGTATGCACCGTTTAGAAGTAAATAAGGTACAAAAGTTACGCTTTTGAAAAGGTATAATCACAAGTGACAGCTTTTGCAATTTTTATTTATTTTTTTTTATGAATGTGAATATGACGTTTTGGTAAGCTACTGGCCAATATTATTATACTTGGTCACAAACAGACACTATATAATTATAGAATTACTCGGACTAACTGAAACAACCATTTGAACAAAACAATCCATCATTATTTGATCAGGCACAAAAACTAATCAAACACTAGTGTGTAAAACATATCAAAATCAACAGGCTAATTTGAACATATTGAGGCCAAGCTAACAGACATTTATAGGGCAGTGTCTAACCTTAAGGGATCATTTGAACATTAGTGCAGGGTTACAGCTAAGCGTCTCAATTCAATAGCTGGAAATTCAACTAGATTTCACAGTTCACAGATTTTTCATTTTTGGGTGAACTATTCCTTTAAGGTATAGGCTACGGTAAAACATTAATTTGAATGTTTTTGAAGAATAGTCTACAGGCTAATTTAAACATCTGCATATCTACGCGGTTAGCCAGGAAAACCAAAGCTAACTAAATACATGAACGCGAGACAGAGAATGAGAAAGTTTGTAAACGTATTTCATTTGTTTTAATCTCATCATTGTGTTGGTTGCTCTTCTTTGCACATTTAAAATGTACATCAGACGTTTTTTCAATCGTTGAATAGAGCACCCAATAAAGACAGTGGCTTTGTTCAATGACAACATTTTTCCTGGCACTTATTCGTAAATATAGCGCTCAGCAGATGATTGATGGTTGGAATGGTGCATTGCGGGAAGTTATGGGGAATGTTTTACTTCACTGGAATGATTCTGACAGCGAAACGGTCATAGAAACTCCCTGGGAAGTGAACTTGGGATTGAGACGTACCCATAAGTTATAAAAGATTCCCAGTATAAATGTTCTTTGCACGAATGCGCAATCGCTAACACCTTAAACCCCTAATAAACTCAGACACAGACACATTGCATCCCTCAGAACAAACAAACTCGACCAGCGTTCATATTTTGGCCAGAGAGACTCCCATGGGTGGTCTGTTCCCAGGGTCAGCTGTCAGCTGGCTCCACATCAGCTAGTTTTTTGCCCAGTTTTTTCTTACAGCTGGGCAATGAGTTCAGTTCACACAGAATTAATCAAACACGCCTCCCACTTCCATACTAAAAACTGACAAAAACATACAGCCAAAGCCACCACGGCCTTCACGTCACATTATGCCACTAAATTCAAGCGTGACCCTGCAGGTTGCTCTGATGGCTACTGTACCCATATATGGTAAAACAGGAAGTAGCATTGACAAGACCGACAAGCGCTGGCCATTCGAGTACTTTCCCTACTCTGCGCTTTTAAGGGAAAACCATTTTGTGCGGGAGTTTTTTAGGTGACCGAGGGATCAAACTAAATTCCAGTCCCTAAACTGCCCTTATATTTCTCAGAATAGATTAACAGTAGTAGACAGTTAGTGTTTTTAGATACACACACCATTAGATGATGCATTTCTTGCTTAATAAAAAGTGATTTATAACCATAAAAATTATATTAAATAGACTGCAAAAAAAACTGGTTGTCAGAATTCCACCGTAAAAAAATACAGTAATGTTTCTGGTTTTAAGTTAAATAATAACAACTAAATAAAATAAGTGATATTAAAAGTTCAGAGAAAAAAAAAAATATATATGTTTTTAAATATTATTAACATTTTTATATTATTAACTAATAATATTAAAAATGAATAAAAAATAACAACATAAAAAATTACTTATCTTAAAAGAAAATGTAATTTATATGTGTATATGTATGTATATGTGTTTATGTGTGTGTGTGTGTGTGTGTGTGTTTGTGTGTGTTTGTGATGGTGGTGTTTTTTTCCCCAATAACTGTTGAGGGAGATATCCTAAAAAGCCAAGTAAACACATCAAGTATATATAGCCGTGTTTGTGTTCAGTGAAGTACATGAGCTGTGTCTGGAGAACTCATAAATCCCCAGTGTTGTGCGGTGAGCTGCAGATACGCCTCAAGGGCAGACACACGTGGGACTGACAATGTTTCAGTACAACTGAATTTGCAGACACGGACATACGCTTCAACACGTCCTCCCTCGTCAGCAGCAAGAAACCCTATAACGCACGATGACACCTGAACCCAACATCGCGCCTGCCCTAAAGTAAACACACACAAACACAAAAAGCTGAAATCGATGTGTCTTCCTCTACTCCCTGAAGCAAAGTATCTTCATAAAGCATCGATAATGCATGAAGCTCCACAGGCTCGGAGCAGGTGGTGGGACACTGAATCCTCCCGCAGGGTTTCTCCTACATTACAGACACTAGGTCTTCAGTCTGTCCCTGGAAAGCATAAGTCTACAGCTCGAATCCTGGATATTGCTCATCACCTGGAGTTGCACGTCGCTCAGGAACGATCGATATTTCTAAGGCTATACAGATCTTTTCTATTACACAGTACCTTTTGAACTCTGTACACACTTCTCCGTCAGGAGCATTCCTATAAAAGACTTCACCAGACTTTCAGAAAGAGCCTGGTCAAGCTCAGACATTTAGACTTTATTAATTATTTACAAAATGACAAGAAGGTTAACAGGGTGGAACCTAAAAATAAAGAGCTAATGTTAGACTCTGGGTAGTGAAAGATTGAAGAGTAGCTTACGTCAGAATATCAACGTACAAGTTAAAAAGTTAAAACTTATAATATGCATATATATATATATATATATATATATATATATATATATATATATATATATATATATATATATATAGTTAATTTATTTAAAAATATATATTTTTAATAATTATTAACAGCTCAATTATATTTATAATTTTAAATCAATATATTCAAATATTCTATATTTATAATAGGATTTTTGGATTATTAATAGGATTATTTTGTGAACAATTATGAAAACAGACTGCTCCTGATCAAACCTGCTCACAGTGATCAGAAAGGAAACAGTGACAAATAAACAAACAAACTGAAAAGCAGTATTAGCAAATGACAGACATAGACACAGAGGAAATATCATGATGTGCTTTTATTACACGTCTATTTACAGAAATGAAAGAGTGTGCAAGAGTCGTGATTCATTCTGCGTCGTCTTTCGCTATGTTCCTGTAGAGCACGTCTCCGATGAGTTTCCGAACCGCTACCGTGTCACTGATATCTGTAATGTGCACAAACACATGCGCACAAGTTTGCTTTTTTTTTAATGCTCATTTGGCGATGATTCTCAGCCTTCCTGCAGGAGGCAAAACACTGAAAATGGTGTAGAAACCAACCAAAGCATATTTCAAACCAGCATGTGTGCGCATTATGAATAGAAACGTGCTGAAAGTGCTGCATAAATTAATTATAAATTCAAAAAGTGGGCACAAACAGAATCCATTTTTTGTTGTCAGAATCCATTTTAGACTCATCTGAGATATTTTAGAAATGCCACGAGAAACATTCGCCAGAGCTCCAAAAAGCCTTAATACTAGTTCATGCTTTCTAACGCTTTTTAAAATATCCCTTCGGGTACATTTACATAAAATAGTTCTTTTACAGATTCAGAAAAAAAATTCAACTAAAACAAACTCTCTGATTTGCTACAACTTAATATTTGATGAGCCCCTAGTTTTTAAGCGTTCCCTCTGGAAATCAAAAAGCCAGTGATTAACCTAGAATTAAAAGCCGTCTTGAACAGAAAAACACATCTGCTTGATTGACTGTAAGTATAATGTAACCTAATGTAATATAATATAATATAATTAGTGCTGTCATAGATTGATCGCATCTAAAATAAAAGTTTGCACAATATATGGTTGTATATTTATTATGTATAGGTATACAAACATAGTATATATTTTGAAAACAATTTGTGACAAATAAATATATTTAACATATTTTCCTGAAACATATGCATGCATGCATGTACGTGTGTATACACACACACACACACATATGTAAAAATAATATGCGTGTGCATAATCACTTGACAGCACTAAAAACCTAACATATCACCCATTTATTAGTAAACTCATTGACCTTCCGTGCCTCTTTGGCATGAATCCACACCCACAGTTCATCAGCACAAATTCGTCTACCAGCTCTCTCTCTCCATCTCCGGTGATGCCTCTCACCTGCAGGCGTTCAGAGAGGCTGCGTCCCGTGGCACGGTAAGCTAATCACGCTTTGAAAATCACGTTGTGGGAGCACATCAGACCCAGAAGATGAATAATTAACGGCGGCCCCAGGAAGTCAAGCTGGCTTTTCATTAACAACTGCGCATGTGGCAGCAGTCTGAGTGAGCGGAGTGACCCGAACCCCCCTTTCGGCCCAGTCAAACGTTTTGACAAATCGTGCGGCGTGACAAGAAATTGAAATGATACGGCACAAGAACGCGAGTTCAAGAGTCTCTTAAGCCCCTTAAAACGCTTTCAGAAGAACGGCATCGGCGCAGGGCTATTTTTATCCCGGAGATCTTTCTGTATGCCAGCATGTCATTTTACTCAGTACAGTTCTAGATTAGTGTTCAAAGCTAAATGAGCATTGATTCGTAATGCTATCGGTCTTAACCGTAATCGGTCATAGTTTCAACGCTAAAATGCGAGTGTTTCATCACAATGGATTGGCGTGCGCTTCGTGGATGTGTGCTTACAGTTATAGATGTATTCTGAAACTTGATTTCGCTTATACGTGCCTTCTCTTTCCCCGGTTCCCCCAGATGGCGATTGTGAGCAACGCTGAGCTCCGCAAACGATCACACACACGGACAGACGTCCACTCACCCACTCCCAGTCTGTGAAGCAGGTCTGGATACTCGGGTCTCTCTTCCAGCACACTCAGCAGGTTGGTGGGCTCCATCCTCTCCAGCTCCACCCTCCAGTACACGTAGATCTTATGGTTAAAGCTCACGTAGACCAGGCAGGGGCTGTTCCTCCCGTCTTTACATGCATACTGGCCTAACGGAGAAAATAAAAGCATGATAAAGACGACATATGACAATAAATGATGGAGTCAAAACCCCATAAAAGTGGCAATGGGAGTGGATAGTTCTACAGGTGATCAGCTGACAATCTGTACATTAAAGAACAGATGCAGCCAGATTGTTTCCATAATGACTAACGCAATCTACCAAGACCAACTGTGCAACTGTTGATTCATGTTGAGGGTAAAATCGGTCGAGACAAACCTTTTTGGGTGTTCAGTAATGCAAATATCAGCACACTGACTACTACAAACCTCACTATATCACACTGATTTATTTATACGCTTGCAAAAATAATCATGTCCAAATATTCATGTCCACTTCATTGCTATTTTTTTAACTGCATGCAATAGCTGTTAGTAAATAAGCCCTATTTTATGCCAAAATATTAAAATAAGTTTTTAAATAACAGATTTTATACATATAAATGAATATATAATATAATATAATAGCATATTTACTATTTTTAATATAATATTTGTATTGTAAATAATATTAATTAAATTGTATTTAGATAATTATATTAAATTACATTACAATCATTTATATTAACGTTAAATAAATCACTAAAGTACCATAATAAGGATTAAGACAACAATAGCAAATAAACTATGCATTTCAATATAATTGATTTTATAATAGAGATATCTCCGGTCTTGGATTGTAACTTGTCCATAAAGTATTTAATCAATGCTAAAACAGACAATATAGTAACAATTATTAAAACATTTGTTTATTCCATGTAAACTTAAATACAACAAAAGCATCCTTTTTCTTTATTGTCTGCATATAAATGTAAAAGCATCAGTTTCGTGATTTAAAAATCTCAATATAACATGACCGTGATCATGTGGTACACACTGAGGGCTATTGGAGTTAACACCTGTTGCTTAATGTTTAAACCGGAAAACACAGTATCAAATATGTAAATTTATGCAAAAGCTCAGTTTACTATACTAGCCGAGATAAGAACATCGATCAACACATTTCAAGCTGACAAGCTCCAACGAATGCTTATTCAATCAAACCGCACCTCTGCGTTTTTGTTTACACTTCTAAAGGGGAATCAGCATTCAGGAATTCACTAGGGTTTGCACGGACCAGGCCACGAAACGTTTCGCACGGCGTCTGATCTCTTTAGCATTAGAATATGTTTTTTCTCCGGAGAGACCTCGCGTGAAAAGCACAGCACCTCTCCTCGACATTCCCATCATACAGCAGACTTACGGAGACCGGGGCTGAATTTTAATGAGCGCACACTGCCTCCACGTTCGCTTTCTGCATTTTCACGAGACGACAATGAAGACACAGGTGTATGCGCCGATAAACACCAGACGCACCGCGTGCGGCTTTGTTGTACATGAGTCAATGCCTTTCAATGTCAACCTGAATGCAAGTCATGATGCTTTTGTGCGCAACACATCTCTTTATCAATTTAATCCTCTTAATGCAACACTGTTAGCACACCGCACTGATGAGAGAAAGAGTGGAAAAAGGTGATAAAAAGAACAGGAAGGCGCAAGCAGAAGTGAAACCGAGAGGTACAGAAATAAAGTGATATTTCCCACCCTGCCGGTTCTTTATTAACATGAATAATATTCTTTCTGTTCTTCGTTTTAAGCCCCACTCACATTATGCATTATGTTTTTACAGAAACTTTTAAAAGGGAAAAAGGTTTTATAGAAATATATTCATTGCATTTGAGTGCCCACATTCACGCAAGCACACATAAATACATTTTTTTGATTTTTAATTTTGAATTAATACATTTTTTTTTATATTTTTTGAAAAAGGTCTCTTGCAGTTATTTGACCAAATTGCAGTAAATTTGAAGCATTTTAACAATTAAAAAAAAACAAAAACGTTTTATAGAAATATATTTCTTGCATTTAAGTGCCCACATTCACGCAAGTACAAATAAATACATTTTTATGATTGTTAATTTTGAATTAATAAATTTTTTTTTATATTTTTTGAAAAAGGTCTCTTGCAATTATTTGACCAAATTGCAGTAAATTCGAAGCATTTTAACTAATTTAAAAAAAAAAAGGTTTTATAGAAATATATTTCTTGCATTTAAGTGCCCACATTCACGCAAGCACACATAAATACATTTTTATGATTGTTAATTTTGAATTAATACCATTTTTAATTTTTTTTTGAAAAAGGTCTCTTGCAATTATTTGACCAAATTGCAGTAAATAAAAGCATTTAAAAAAACTTTTTTAAATAAATGAATATATTTCAAAGGTGAGTACGATCTCTAAGCGCTGACTGCTAGGGAAGCTCACCGGCGCAGAATGCGTTCACGTTTTCATCAAACTGGAAACGGACCACCACACGTGCGTGATCGATGATGTACGTCTGGCCGTCCCAGGCACAGGCCACCACTTCCTCTCTCCCGTCACCCTGAGCAAACGCACAGAAATCCTATCAGGCAGAGCAGCTTTTTCGAAACGCGTGCATAGAAAAGCATATTTAACACTGACTTTTTGGCACCGTCCTCACACTTACGGTGACATCCAGCTTCTGGAGGGCAAAAAGCTGGTGATCCACCTGCACGGACCACAAGAGCCTCTCAGAGCTGTCCATGAGCTTCAGCGTTCCTGAAACACCACCGTTCAATGAAAAAAAAAAAAATGCTAATGAACAACAGCTAACCGATCAATAACATCAATCTACTGCTGTCCAAACAAAACAAAAAAAACTGTATGGTTTAATTGATGCTTGTGTAACTGAGTGGACATGGAGAAAGACGCGAAGAACAAGTCTACACCTTTTTAGAGTGAAGAGCTAATCTTTATTCGCACCTGAGCCCAGAGTGACAAAACACTCCTGTGTGGAAAAACACAGCGTGTGCTTTGGTCTGTCACACTGGGCTCATGTTCTCCACACACCAAATAACCTTTGACATGAGGTGTTGGACTAATATCTGGACTCACCGTCCAGAGTACAGAGAGCAAACAAGCCACCTTTAGACGAATCATCCTTAGAACCTACAGAAAACAAAAACAGGAGCTTTCATGAGGTTTGTTTTAACCGTGAGAACGATTTGTGATAGATCAATATTAAAATAAAATACAATACATCTTAAATACATTACATACACAATTTCCTAATTTTTACATTTTATTAAAATGCAAATAAAATAATTATATAATTGATTTATTTGATTATTTAGTCAGCTATATAATTGTACATAATAATTATATATAAAATAATTCAATATAATTAAATTGGGGGTGTAAAAACAATTAATCATGATTAATTGCATCCAAAATAAAAGTCTGTGTATGGTGTTTATATTATATACAATTATATTACATACATTTCTTAAATACAGACACACACACACACATACATCTATTTCACAGCTGTAAATTAAATAAAATAATAACACACCGTCTTTGTTAAAATAATTTTATGGAAATAAATAAATACATGTAAAAATGTATATATACAATATTTTAGGAAGTTTTTAATTATTTTAATGCCAATAAGTGATAAATAAGGCTATTAATAAAATTCTAATTCTTTCATATTCCAGTAAATGGAATATGAAATACCACAACATTATGAAAAAATTGATATTTTAATCGTTAAATTAGCATAAACTATCACACACCAAACAATGACTGGTAAAACGAAACTGATTAAGTGAGAGTCTTATTTTTGTGGTTATTGTTAGAAAAGCAAGTAAAAAAAAATCTGACCTACTACTAAGTGATTCTTGTTATTTAATGTGCATACTTTCTTCACTCAGACAGTAGGTTTTCTCAGTACCTCTGCGAATGCTGCCTATCAAATGAGTGGACACGTTCTTGTTATGGATGCGTCCCGTGGTAAGATGCAGGACGACGTCTCTGGAAGAGCCCTCCCTGTTCACACGCAAACACAAAGCCGAGTTATTCCAAAAGCCAGTTCCGCTCTGAATTATTCAGCACTGCTATAACATCAATCCTCATTGTGGTTTTCTCACCTGCTAGGAGTTGCTGCGTGATCTTCCCCAGGCCCCGCAGCGCCCTCTTGTGTCCAAGAACACGTGAGGATGGCGTAGCCACAGCCGGGCTGAGACACCATTAGTTCAGGCAGACCTTCCGGACTGGGGTTAACCGAGAGGCTGTCGACCTGGTCAAAGCGCACAAAAAGGCTGCAGTGGTTCGACTTCGTGTTGGCATTGTGTTTGGTGCATCTAGATCGGTACCTGACCCTCCAGAAGCCATTTCTTCAGCAAGACCAGCTGACCGGAGCTCAAATCCGATGCATCGGAGGGTTCCTCCCATCTGAAGGCCCGCACCACCCGGTCCGTGTAGCCAACCACAAGCTCACAGCGCCCGTCTCCGTCTTATAAGTGCGTACAATCTTCAATATTTGTGCAAATTAAAAAAAAGGTTCAGAACTTTTTCAGCATGTCATACTCAAACTCCTCACCGATATCACTGATGAGCATCACTTTGGTGTTAGCGGGGATGTGCTGGGTGTAAGTGGGCTTCTGCTCGTCCCCGATCGAACCGTCCTGCTGACTCGAGGAGTCCGACTTGGCTGCAGCCGCGCTGATATCAAACAGATGAAACCAGCCCTCCGCTCCCACAGCCACGACGATGTTCTGCCACAGAGAAAGGCAGGTTACACACATACCACTTAAAAATGTACCGTGGCTTTTTCTAAATGTAGAGAGTCAAGCCAAAAAAGGGAAATAAATGAATGAACAAATAAATAAATATAAATTAATAATAATAAAGAAATGTAAACATAATAAATATATACATAAAATGTATAATTCAGAGTTATAATTACCAAATTATGCAAAACAATAAGCAATGCATTATTTAAAAATATTAAAATATTAATATATATATATAAATAAATTTATATAAAGTATATATATATATATATATATATATATATATATATATATATATATATAATAAATATATATATATATATATATATATATATATATATATATATATATATATTTTATATATTGTATAAATATTTGTCTGTAAACAAAAATATATACATCCATATTATATATATATATTATATATAGCAATATATTGTATACATATAGATTGTATATATTATATCCAATCAATAATTCCACACATTAATATTAATAATAACAATAAAAACCTATGTAACACATACGGACGCTGGTGATGATGATTATTATTGTATCATATCTATTAGGTGCATAGATTCAGTACTGAAACATTTGCACACCATAAAAATAAAAAATAAAATAACTGAAAAAGTGATTCACAAGGAAAGTAATAAACAAAACCGAGTGTACTAACAAAACTAACTATGCACAACTACGCTTCTCCCAGTATTAATGCAATATTCACTGATCGAGACCATGGTTTTAGCATCTAAAGCCCATCAATGGTGCTTTTTTTTTGTAAAGGTAAAAAGAGCGAGAAAGAGAATCATACCCTTCCTTTGTTGCACACATCCCCCACTCCTACGCATGTTAACTAGGAAACAGAAAGAGCATCCTTAATTTTTTAAACTCAAACACGTTCATCGTGACATAATTCCCGACTGTAAGGTGGTGCTCCTCACCATGCCCACACATGTCCGCGTGACCCAGGGCTTACAGTCATCACTTTTATAAACGTACAGCTTGCCACTGCTGTCTCCCACCACCAGCTCATTCAACTGCAGCAAAAACAAACACACACAAATCGTTAACTTCATGCACAGACATTTAGACTAATGTAATAGACACTGACAGCTAGTTAGTTAGTTGGTCGACGTGCACCTGGTGATTATAGTGATAACGTCGCATCTGTCACACACGCTCGGTATAACTTACGGAGTCGTTATCTGCATCTCCAAGACAGATGGCGTGAGGAAAGATAGTTCCTGTGAAGTCCAAACTCACGCGCTGCACGTAACTGACCGAGCGCATGACCCCTCGGCTCTGCGCGCCACAAGACTAACGATTAAAACGTATTCAACCGCAGTTGAGACTAATCATATTTCGGCTGCATTTCGCGTCCAGTACAAACAAAAGCACGTGACCGGGATTCGTTTCAAAATAAAAGCCCAGACGGCCGTGAACGCGCGTAGCCCTACCCGTTCGAATGAATCAGTAAAATAAGTAAATAAACGAATGCAATTTATATTTCAAATAAACGTTGCACTTTTGAACTCTCTATTTACCGGAGAATCCTGAATAAATCTAGCACGTTTTTCTTGGGGGAAAAATTATAATAATAACAACAATAAAATAAGCAGCACAGCGGTTTTGATAATACGCCGTTTTTAAAAAAAAAAATCACGTGACACTCAAAAAAAATTACATGTTAAAATCAAAATGGTTATTTTAAATTCTTATATTTCACACTATTACTAGTTTTATTGGTTTTTTAAATACATAGTACCGGTAACACGTTATTTTAGGGTCTCTTAACTAGTCGCTCATTAGCATGCATGTTACTAAAATATTAGCCACGTATTAGCCCCAATTAAATACATATTAATACCTTATTCTACATCCCCAATCATCCCTAATACCTAAACTTAACAGCTACCTTACTATTTATCGAGAGCAAATTAGGAATGTATTAAGGGAAAGGTCATAGTTAATAGTGAATAAGTGTTCCCTAAAATGTTACCAAAATAAGCTTTGGCTTCTTTCCGAAACACTGGAAGTTTTACCAATCCCAAACCTGAACAGTAGTGCATGTTTGAAAATTTCATCAACATTTATTCACAGCAACTGGAGTAAATGGCAGTTCAAAACATCTTTCACTGTATTAGACATCTAGTGGCATAACTGCCATTGAGGGTCTCATTATTATTATGCATTGCTGATAAAAATAAGTAACAAAAAGACAGGTCATATACGTTTATATAAATATTTTCTACATTTTCCCTGTCACTGATATTCTTTTAGTCAGTTGTGCATAAGAAATTGAATACACTGTGTCAAAAATAATAGACAATTAATAATTTGCAATATAAGTGTACTATTTGTACTTTGTACTAAGTGATTACCAATAAACATACTAAAACTAATGAAAATATAAACTATTAACATGTATTACTATTTTTACAAAAAGGTACCGGTCTTTAAAGATCATTTTTCTAAAATCCTAAGAAATCATGTTTAATTAAATTAATTCTCACAACCAATCATGATTCTTTGAAAAATGTGATTTATGAGGGTAAAATTGTAATTTTTCACCTTTTAATTATCATCATAGCAGTCACAATCAGCTGTTAGTCTATCTACAATGACTTTACATGATTAGTAGTGGGGGTTTTGTCTTTTTCAAAATTGCCCATAGTTTATTTTCTGAAAAGATTATTTACATCTTCAAATGAGATTATATATATATATATATATATATATATATATATATATATATATATATATATATATATATATATATATATATATATATATATATAAAAAAGAAAAAAAAATAAAAATCAAGTTTGCACAAAAGAAGACAGAAAGTCAAAATAATTCACTGTATGAGTTTCCTCCTCATACTAACACGAGTCCATAAATTCCTTGCACCTCTGGCTATGGTTGTCCTCGATGGGAAATGGAGACTTTTGAATGGCTCTCTCATACATGTCAGCATCCCAGGCTGGGAGCTTTGCAAGTGCTCATGGGAAATGTAGTTGATCCGTCTTAACTGTTTGCTGTAGTAACTGCGCAGGTGGTGTAGCTCCTCCACAGCAGCTGCAGAAATGATAGAGAGCTCAGAAGGAGCGCTAACCAGAGCCGCCTTCGCCTGGTCAGCGTTTTGCCTCCTTTTCGGTGAAGATTGCTGTTCGGGGGAGTTTAAAAGACCTTTCTCTTCTTCACTTTCACAACTCTGTTCTTCTACAATATTGACCTCAACATCAACCTCAAACACTGAGGCTGGCTTTACATACTCGCTTGCTTCCGAAGCAAGACTTTCAATGTGGTTTTGAGCAAGTCTCTTCTCCATGTTTTGGTGATTCTTATAGATTTTAGTTTTGTTATGCCTCTGAATGGCCGCGTTGGACACATCAAGCAAGGCTGTCTCAACTTGCTCTTGTGCCTCACCCTTAGGGAAGAGAAGAAGAAATTACAATTTTATATACTAGCATAGCTGTCTTTAAGAGAACTGCACAGCTACAGAGAGGGGATTAATGACACATACAAAAGAATTAAAGAGACAGTTCACACAAAAATGAAAATTCTGTCATTATATACTCATCCTCCACTTGTTCCTGTATGACTTACTTTCTTCTGTTGAACACAAAGATACATTTGAAGAATGCTGGTAACCAAACAGTAGCAGCAACCATTGGTTTTTGGTTTTTTTCCTCAGTATGTAAGTCAATTACTGTCTACAAAATATCTTTGTTTTCACCAGAAAAAGGTCATACAGGTGAGTAAATGATGACAATTTTTATTTTGAGTGAATTATCCCTTTAAAATAGTTAGTTCCAATTGAAATGTTCGTTTTGCCTACAACACAACATGCAAATCAAAACACCACAGAATAGACCAAGCATATTTAATAGCCAAGAAATAATATGAGGTTTGAAGTGAATGCAGTAAACATCATAATAGGTGACTAAATAAACATGAGCACAAGCAAGAAAATAAGACAAAGTGGTAGATGTTTCCCTCGTTAAATTCACGAATTTTCTTATGCAATGTCTACATGCTTTGGTTTTGTGAAGATGGAATAAATCAACTGTACTTTTTGGTTCTTCTCCTTACGAACTAGGGAAGGGTCTTGACTTTCTTGGCCACTGATTTTTTGTCGTCATTGTCAGCCGGTCTCTTTCCTTCTACCTTGGCACTACTTTTGTCTCCAGCACTTTCTGACACTTTCTTTACCTGTGGGGCGGCACAGCAGCTCTTTACCCATCAGTGGGCACTATAAAAAAAGTCATTTGAATAGGCTGGCACTAGAAACTAGAACACAAGAGATACAAGGGGTTACTGCATGTTCAATGAGGGATCACGTAGCTGAAGTGACACCTCCAACAGAAAAGGTTTTACTCGTGATGGGAAAAGGTCATGTATTGCAAGTTGTACACGGAGGGCCGCTGTTCGTAACTGATCTAATTTCACCTTGACTGCCGGGACGGGGTTGTATAGAGGGTGATAAATCTGTGAGCCATTTAAACTGAAAGGACCGGTTTGGTTTTGCATTAACTAGGCCACAATTAAATTTTTGATTTTCTTGTGAAGCGTTTTATTTTTTTTTAATTTTATAGTCACAGAAGCTTAGAATAGTCTAAAATAAATAAATTGTAACTAAAAGTGTAAAAACAGTAACTCGTTGTGTGCAAAAGATTGATTTAACTGATTTTAAACTATTTTTAGAGTATGGTGTTAAATTTGCATTGTTGGAAATCAAACCAAGCAAAGACTTTGTGAATGTGTTAGTTACTAGTTACTAAAAAGTGATTTAACAAGATGAACAGTTATGCGGCCCTCAAACACTCATGGCATCTACCTGAAACACAATAAGACTGGAAGATAATAAAAGGATAAAACACAGAAGATCAGCAAATACTACAGAACAGAGACCAAAGGCCAGAATCAACATATATTCACACACTCTCAAATTTGATACAAAACACTGAACTAAAGAACTGTTCAGTTAAGACTGAGCAAATGAGAAATATTTGTATGACTGCAACAAAGAAAATAATCAGGGGAGGAATTTTTATTGAATCTGGCCAATTGTCACTATTGAAAGAAATTCAGGAAAGTATTAGAACCATTAGAAAAAATTAAATCTAGAATCTTTGAAAAAACCAGGACTGCTTGCACATGAAATATGAAAACCTTCAGCTGAATTTATTGACTGTCTTACAGTTGAGTGCGACATCACTCTCCTCCTCATTTTCATAGTGATGGAGTGACTGGCGTTCTTCAGGAGAGCTGCCTTACGGCCCAGCTTCAAGTAGAAGTGGGTTGTGTAAGGAGTGAAGCTAAAGTCCTCACTTATGAATGAAAGAGAACAGAGTTAAGGAACACAACTTAAGAGTCACAGTAGTTTATAAAGTTCTCAAGCCCATCAAACGGGTCTAAAAATACCTGAAGTAGCCATGCAACAAAAGGTGGATGATAATGGACTCCACCTCCAAGCGTGACAGTGACGTGACCTGTATGGTTTTGCGATGCTTAGCGGGCCCTTTTCCCAACCAAGCATCACAGACTTTCAGAGGGGTCAACTTTTCATCCATAGAGCTGGCCAGTTCTACTATAGTAACAACATCTCGAGCATGTTTGGTGATGTCCATTGTGATGTAGTCTGAAAACAAACAAATAAATTAAATGACACATTTAATAATTAACCCAATTGACAAAAACTGGCAGACTTTGGTTTGTAAAAACATATGTTGAGAGACTCTTACCGTTGCCATGCCGACAAACATCACACATTTGGTTGCACTCATCATCATTCCATACTTCATCGAAATGAATGGCCATCATAGCACGGCGACACCTATATTATACACAAGAGTCTTAATATCTTAATAATAAACAGCCACATGAAGTATTATTAGTATTATTTACTTTAGTTTGTATTATTGCTTAGTATATGAGGCAGAGAAAAAAAAAAAAACTTCTTTCAGAAACCAACATAACTGTGCATACTGCATATTTTTAATATTTTGACTTACCGGTCCACATTTTGGCAATATGCTACCATATTCTGTAGCTTCTGCTGCCCTGTGTTCTCCATCACCACCATTGTGCTTATTCTGAAGATGTCTGCAAACCCGAAGAATACAATACAATCTGCTGAGCCATCATCCCGTCCTGGAAGAAAAATAAAATTAATGATTTAAAGTGTAGGTTTTTTTAAGTAGATATTGAATTTTGTTTAAATTGTAGGGCTTGTTCTATCCATCAGTTGTTGACTGGATGGATCTGGGTGGAGTTTAGAAGGACAAAATAATTTGAGAAGTCTGGCATCAAATGATAACTTTTTTAAACCACCTTAAAAAAATAAATTAAAATAAAATATGCATGGATAATTGTTGCCTACCTGCACGTCCACTCTCCTGATAGTAATTTTCGATAGATTTGCTGATGGTGTGATGGATAACAAATCGCACATCGGCCTTGTCAATGCCCATCCCAAAAGCCACAGTGGCAACAACCACCTACACAGACAAAAAAAACCATTACATTACATTACATGACAGCTATTACAAAAACAGGCAACAACAACAGTAGCCCTTTAGCTGCAACCTGGATCTTCTTGGAGGACCACCGCTGATGCACCAGAGACTTGTCTGAAGGCTCCATGTTGGCGTGGTATGGCTGGGCAAGAATGTTTCTCTTCTGCAGGTCTGTAGCCACAACCTCTGCATCCTTCTGGGAGAACACGTATACGATTCCTGCAAATAGAACATTTATTGTGTATTTCGATTAAGTGCTTTTTAAATGAATACTAAATAAACTGTGACAGAGCGTAAGGTCCTATTCACTCAAGGACAATAACTGCATGATCGGTTTATTAGGGTTTCATTCTCTGCTACTCAAGGCGATTGCATTCTGACTGGCAGTCAATGATTTTCAATGTTCATCAGCTGGAAAAAGTCAGTCAGAAAGTGGTCCACCGATACTGCTCCTCTGTGTGTCTATCAATATATCTGAAGTGGACATCCCCATTCAACCCCCTCAATTATTTAATCTTAATGGGTATTCTTGGTGTGAAGTGAAATTTACCTGATTGGTTTTTATATCTTTCTCTAATCAGTTTTGCAATTTGGTCGGTACAGCCTTCGTTGTCTTTAAAACGAACCTGTAGAAGTGAGATGACAAGTTACTCCGATCTGATTTGCTAGTTCTGCACTTTTTCTAGCAACGATACAAGCTAAATAACTGCTAAACATACTTCATAGTAAAGGTTTGGTCTGTTAAATGGTGCTGTCAGAGTGATGGGTTCTTGAACACACAGAATCTTCTGGCAATCTTTAAGCACGTTGCTGGTTGCAGTGGCAGTCAGGCCGACCAATGGGACTTTGGGGAACTGTCGCTTTAGGATACCCAGGAGCTTGTAATCTAAAAAAAGAATAAATGACAAGTTCAATCACGGGATACAATTTTCACTCTGTTTGGTTGAAAGAATCTCACCTGGCCTGAAGTCATGCCCCCACTGACTGCAGCAGTGGACTTCATCAACAGCAATGCGCGCCAACAGACCCATGTTGTAGGCCTTTTCGAGTTTGGACATCAGCAGCTTGCTCTTGGCGATTTTTTCCGGGGTTACATAGAGCAACTTGAAGGGGCTGTTTTTGTCGATCATCCCCGCCAAGACCCGCTTGGAGTCATCCTGCAGATAAACATGAACATCAGCATCACCTGCGACTCAGATCTGTCCAGTACATGCGCCGCACTGTACCTTTGTACTGGAGGCATTGAGAGTTACCGCCGGGACATCAACGGACTTCAGATACATCAGCTGATCCTCCATTAGAGACACCAATGGGGCGATGACCAACGTAAAACCTGATTGGCAGATGCTCGCATTAGAGCGCTCAATATTCAATCTCCGTTCAAACGCGTGTTTGTGAGCACGTACCCTTAGAGCAGAGGGCTGGCAGTTGATAGCACAGGCTTTTTCCTCGCCCAGTGGGCATTACCAGGAAAAGGTCTTTTCCTGACATGCTGAGATTTATGGCCGGCCGCTGCAGCGGACGAAATTTAGAGAGCTGGAACACGCTACACAGACTCGCCTGAACTTCTTTAGACCATGAGAAATCTGGCGACAAAGCAACAAAAATAAACGTTACACAGATTTAGTCATTATATGTCTGTAATTTCACGTCGTTACACAAACATATACCTTTAACAACACATACTGTGGTGGCTGGACCGTAGAAGATTTCATGTTTTTGAAAGAAGTTTCTTAGTGTTTGCTCACAAAGGTTTTATTCGTTTAAAAATACAACAAATCTCTAATATTGTAAATTATTACAACACTTAGCCATTACTTAAGTCTTCAGTGTCAAATGATCCTTCAGAAATCATTCCAATATGCTGCTTTGCTGCTGAAGAAACATTTCTTATTAACGGTTGAACATTTCTTTTGAAGCAATTATCTTTTACGTTGTTTTTAATGTGTCGTTGCTGAATTGATTGCTCATTCAGCTTTTTCTTTTTCACAATTGGTTCAAAGCTGCTTTGCGAACGTACTGTGAATGATAAGCGTGAATAAGCGATACCTGACTCCTCATAGTGTTGAAAGTCCTGTTTGCTGAATGATGGTTTGGGAGGTTTGCTGGATCCAGAGGGCTGGGCCGAGCTGCAGGCTCCCTCCAGGATCTGCAGGAGCTTGTTTTTCCTGGAGTTCAGCTTCGTCTGTTTCTCCAGCAGCTCAGAGATCTGCAGCTCCACCATCTCCAACTCTGCCTCCACCGAGTCCAGTTCAGCTTGAGCATCTTCTGCGGAGAACATGGACTTTCTTGAGTCTCGTTCTCTAACTAAAAGCCTGAGTAGCCTTTCCATGCACTCGTTTTCTACGAAACACGCAAGCCCTTAAGAGCGTTCCCTTGAGATTCCAGGTTCCACGGCCGTATTATTCCCTGCGTCTCTCACCTCTGTATCTCTAATGAGCCGAGCTTCACAGAGAGATGTAATGATGAAAGTCACACCAGTGTGTTTACCTACCTCGCTCCTCTAGGGAGCATTAGGAAACATCCTGACAGTATAATTCATGCCCCTCAGATGCACACTTTAAAATATACTTAAAAACACACTCAATTTAGGATTATACAATCGTGTTTGTATTTATTTCACAAATAACCAATTGTATATAACAGCAGGAGTGTATATTATTTAATTGTAATATACACTCCTGCTGCTATATAAGAGACACTCACCAAGATGGTTTGCCATTTTATGCAGTTCTTCAATATCACCGATGAGGATGACTGTTGGAGAAAATAAATCAGTATTCTTTGGGAGTAATTAATAAATAAATAAATAAATAAATAAATAAAGTAGATTTGAGAGGCTATGTATTGAATAAAGTTTCTTCTTCTTCACAGGCAAAGTGTCATTCTAGTTTAAAGACAATAATTTTGGAAATTTTGCTTTGTGCGGTTTAACTTTTCAAATAAAATTTAAGTTTTGAAGACGTTCAGGTATATTTTCTAACTAGAAAATAAGATTAAATCACTAATTATTTAAAATATTTGTCATGCATTACTTCAAAGTATAGTATATTTTACCAATACGATACCCATTAAGGCTGAAGGCAATTTTCACGCACAGACAATCTCTATTTCAACGATTTTGCTCGATGTTAGAGTTTCAATCAGTAATAGATGCGAGCCGTGGAATAACGTTACACACATATGCCATGTTCCTGAACGACTCCAGCATCAAAAGCACGTCGTGAGTTACGTTCAACATTTACGAATAGCGCACTATTTGCATGGAGACGTATTTCTAGTAACTCACCCCTAAATGATCATGAGTGTGCTTCTCTTCACTTTCTCTTGTTTGCACCGAATGAATTCCCCGTTGCCCCACGCGACCATTAAACGGGAAACTGACCAATCACGGGACTGGAAACACAAGAGTCCGGACGAGACGAGAGCTTCTCAAACTTTCTATCACAAACACGTTAAATGTGACTAGATGTACGCGTTTCAATATCTACATTGGTTTTGCGTAATGCACTTTAGAAAGGGTACACTTCGCCGGCACTGTCAAACACAGAAGACCAGGAAGTAGATTTTTATTTTCCAAAATAAAAGTTGCGCCGTGAAAGACGTGAACGGTACATTCTTGAAAACAATTATTACATTGGTTCATTTATTTGGTTCACGAATAATGTCCAACAGTGGGTATACCCGAGGAGTGTCTAAAATACTGTTTTTTTTTTTTTTTTTTTTAAATGAAAGTCATGCTAATTTTTAAACGTCAAGATAAAAATATTAACGGACCCTATTTAGTATGAACCAAAAAATATCCTGCACCTTAGATTTGAATTGGTTATTAATTTAAGCTAACTTGCAATAATAAATAAGCAAAAAACCGATGAAACGGTCACACTCCTCATTACATGCACCTCTGTCACATGCAAAATGATTCATTCAGTTATCGAAGTCTGTCAGACATATATGCAAAATGGGAATTTCTACAAACCTGATTCCAAAAAAGTCGGGACACTGTATAAACTGTGAATAAAAACAGAATGCAATGATGCAGAAGTTTCAAATTTCAATATTTTATTCTGAATACAACACAGATGACGTATCACACGTGTAAACTGAGAAAAATGTATAATTTTAAAGAGATTTTTTTTTTTTTTTATTTTTTTAATTTCATGGCATCAACACAAAAAGTTAGGACTAGACCATGTTTAAAACCACCTTTTAAAACAGTCTGCAAAAGTCTGGGGACTGTGGAGACAAGTTGCTCAAGTTTAGGAATAGGAATATTGTCCCGTTCTTGTCTAATACAGGCTTCTAGTTGCTCAACTGTCTTAGGTCTTTGGTGCATCTTCCTTGTTGCGATGCACCAAATGTTTTTTTTATGGGTGAACTTCAGGCTGGACATTTCGGTACCCGGATCCTTCTTCTACACAGTCAAGATATTGTAATCGATGCAGTATGTTGTCTGGCGTTGTCATGTTGGATAATGCAAGGTCTTCCCTGAAAGAGACGACGTCTGGATGGGAGCATAAGTTGTTCTAGAACTTGGATATACCTTTCAGCATTGATGGTGCCTTTCCAGATGTGTAAGCTGCCCATGCCACACGCACTCATGCAACCCCATACCACCAGGGTTTCCGGCCTTGACCCTTATGTACAGAGATTGTTCCAGATTCTCTGAATCTTTGGATGATACTATGCACTGTAGATGGTGATAACTTCAAACTCTTTGCGATTTTTCTCTGAGAAACTCCTTTCTGCTCCATTTTTTTCTCCACAGCATTGGGGGAATCGGTGATCCTCTGCCCATCTTGACTTCTGAGAGACACTGCCACTCTGAAGGGCTCTTTTTATACCCAATCATGTTGCCAGTTGATCTAATAAGTTGCAAATTGGTCCTCCAGCTGTTCCTTATATGTACATTTAACTTTTCCGACCTATATTCTATATTCTATTGTTAATAAAATATAAGTTTATGAGATTTGTAAATTATTGCATTTCTTATTAGTTCACAATTTGTACAGCGTCCCAACTTTTTTGGAATTGGGTTTGTATTAAACACATTAAACTTTTTCCTATTGTTGAAATCTGTATCTTAAAAGTTTAGTGTGCTACACAATGGCATTCAGCTAGACAAAACTGTATTGTATAGTGTAGTTAGCAGTGACAAGGAAAAAAAAAGTCAAATAAAAATTTAATTCTAAAGCAAACAAAAAATGCATGAATGATTAATTGTTTTAGGGGAGTCAGTGCATTTTGTAGACATGTAAAAAGTCCCTTAAAACAATGCAAAAATGCTAAAATGGATTGGAAAATGAGCTGAACAAAGCAATCATCATTTTCCCTCTTCCCTATATTATCCATAATTTTGTTCACTTGTTTGCACTATAATAGTTTTCATGTAATCCTCTCAAGCGATGAAAGTGTATTTAGCTGCAATGACATCAAGCTCCACAAGAGGCTGCTATAAACCAAGAAACTATTTCACAAGTCTCTTCCATAGACCACAGATTTGTGAAAGCAAAAAAGTCTTTAAAAAATGTCGGTGAATTTTAATGTGAGAGTACAGGATGTATTTTTCACCGCAGAAAGCATTATTATAGACACTGAAAGCCGAGTACGCTTTCAGTGAATTTTTATTTTTGTGTGAGCTGTTCCTTTAGTGTCATGTGGGAACTGGCTTGCATTTTTTATACCGTCACATCTAGCAGAAGGTAAGACGTGATTTTAATATCTAACTGTTCATTATTGCTTGTTTAATGTTTCCATGTTTCAGCGAGCGTTACAGTAATGCCTGTCTTTTGTACTTTCATGCAGAAGCACTCTGTTGTAGATTACCTGCCTTCAGCTGCACTAAAGATGTGCCCCATATGCATCACGCAAATGCCTTAGAGACATTTTCACAAGCCAGAAACTGAACAAAGCAACTTCCCTGGCTTTAAAGGGCAGCCCTTTAATAAAACTCCAGCAATATGCTTTTCTTTGAGAGACTAAGTTCCCTCGATCCCTATCTGGCCACTTCAGTGTTTTCAGCTCGAGGCCCAGCTGTTACATGCAGTCAATGCGACACTTATTTTTCCATTAAATACTGTATACTTTCGGGTTCAGTGTAATCAAAAGTCATTAATGACAGACAATCGCGTGTCTATAGTTGAGGCGTCTGAATGTACAACAGCATTGAGAACAGCAATGAAGGTCCAACACAGAGGATCTGTTCTCACAAGTTCTTGGCCCTGGCAGATGTGCTCTGTGACATTTAAGCATTGCTTTAGAAAAAATCCCCCTTCTAATGATCTGAACCGCAACGTTAAATGAAAAATGAAATGAATTGTCATTGGTGCGCTGAATTGAAGCTTTACTCTCAATGACGGCGCAGTACATTGGAAGATAAAACCAGTTTTACAGGCTTTAAATGCACCTGAAATGAAAATCCATCCCAGAGTCAGTGTATGCAGCTTGTTTTGTTTTTTTCCTGAAAAAGCCTAAATAATTTGGCCTAGTACATCAAATGCTTACATTTATTTATTGCTATTTATTGATTTCCAGTTTAGATATAGATGCTGAACATTCAGTGGCGGAGACAAAAGAAACCCATAAACTGTAAAGTAAACTGAAAAGATTAAATATACTGTCAATGGCTGGCTTCTTACACCGCAGAAAGGGAAAAATCAAGCAATTTATTTAACAAAAGTTACATTAAGGACATTTACATTTTTTGAGCACAAAACATATTTTGAAGAAAGCTGATAAAAGTTGACGGTAGCTATTGACTTCCATAGCACCCCCCCCATAAAACGGAAGTCAATGGCTGCCGCCAACTGTTTGGTTACTTACGTTTTTTCTGTATCTAAATGAAGTAAAAACGACAGCAACAAAACACATATTAAACTAATTAATTATTAGTTTAAACAAGAGATCACAGAAGTGATTTAATAAGGGACAGTAAATCTACGCATTCAAAACAGTAATAGTGTCTTAATGAAGGACATAGATATGTGCACGCATAACTCACTTTAATGAGAGAGACTTAAAGTGAACTCTGTTTTGACTGATGGATGAGGAACAACTCTTCTGCACATGCTCCACATGTGGATTGTCTCACAGCCTTCGGCTCAGAGTCCACAGGGGTGCTGAAGAATCTGCACTGGCCCTTCCTCTGCTATTGTACGAGCTCTTTTATTACACATAAAGACAGCGGAGGAGAGGGGGGCCGAAAGGGGGTCAAGGGAGAGTGAATGAAACGTTTTGGAGGCTTTCAGCAGCGCAGCTCAAGAAGGAAGGATGAATGAGCGAGGGAGTGACAGAGAGGGACACGGAGAGAAGGAAAGAGAGCGAGAGAGCGGGGGGTCGAGCGGGCAGCCACATGGGCAGTTCTCACTCGGGATAATGAGAGTCTTTTCTGCGGCACTTAACCTCCAAACGGCACGCTGGGAACCCACAGCCGCGCGAGCTGGTCCACACAACAGCCACGCTCGGACACGCTCGCCCACCGCTTAATCAAATTTTACACCCAGTGCGGTGTCCCCCGCTACACGTGGCCCTGACAGCCTCTCTCCCAGGATCACGCTCACCCAGAGGCCGTGCGCAAGAGAGGAAGAGAGGGAATGCTAATGAAGACGAACAAAACTTTCAGGAGGAGAAAAAAATCCAGCACATTTTCTGCAGACACAAGTGGTTTTCTGCAATAGCATGACACGCTGTTGGACAAAGCTTACACTGAACCAGGGAAATCAATGGAAAATGGCCCAGAAATGTTCTGAATATATTTATCTTAAGCTATTTCTCACTTAATAATACTGTAGTATGTGTAGTAATATAATATTATTATTTCCAGAGAAGCTTTACTATGTAAAAGTGATGCAACGTTTCCACTTCTCAAATGTTTGCTGATATAAAGTTATATAAAATTTTCGCTATTTGTATCGCAACGCATTTATTGCAGATAATCCGTCGGTCTGTGTGTTCTTCATTGACTCTTTCTGCAGGTTACATCAGTACGGGCGAAAGAATTCATTTATTCAGGAATTAAACAAGTGTCTTTATGAGTGAGTCGTTTAATCATTCACTCAACTCATTTGTTCAAAACACTGATTCGTTCAAAAATGTAAAAATCATACGAATAAAGTTAGAATAAGAATCGGATATTCATTGATCAATAAAATGCGACTTTGGTCACATTCTGAATAACATGCTAATCTTACTATGATAACGTAAGAGCGTGTGAGTGAGTCAGAATTCAGCCATAAGCTGTGACCTAAATGACACCATGAACTTTTTTATACACTGTGTACTATGTTGTCATGGCGTGAAGTCTCCAAAACTCCACACTTTGTTGGTTAAGTTAATTAAATGCATCATCCAGGCATTTTAAGTGCACTTTTCTTTTGGGAGTTTTCAATGTAAACGCATTACCGTTTACACTAAAAAGGAATAGAATAGAGCATTGGGATAAATCTGTAGTGTTTATAAGTGAGTCATTGATTATCTTTGCTTGTTCATTTTAAAAATATTCATTCATTCATTCATGTTCAACAAGTGAATTGCTAGATTCAGAATAGCACACTCATCTTCTATGAGAAATAACAAGAGCATTGTTTTAGCATGTTTTTCAGAACTCAGCCAGTCTTTTAATTCCCTCAACTGTCAAAAACAAATAATGAATTCATCAGTGACTTGCAGAATGCTTATCTTACTACAACCTTACTATAAAGAGACGCATGCTAGTTTGCGATTTTCAATGCAGCCACCCTCTTTATGTTTTCAGCCACACTCTAAAATGTTTTCTGCTTTTATTAAGAGCTATTAATGTTCGTAACTGACAACATTGTGTCTAAAAGCACTTAATACGAGTACTACACTATACTATTCTATATAGTCATATACATAATGCACGCTTTACATAATACATGTTTGGCTTTCAGTCTGTGGCTAGCTTAACCAAAGTCAACAAAAACCTCAAACCTAACCCTAACCCTTAACAAAGCATGCTGAGTTAAAAATCCAGATCCTGTTGTATTCAGTTGTGGTCCGTCTGCCAGTTTGAAAGTAACAACATTGTTGCAGGCATGAGACAGACACAGGATAGATAAGACACAAGGTTTACTAGCCTCGGGGCATGAATGTTAACAGGAAACAGCAGCACTTCTGTGGTCAGTCTGAGTAATAATCGGCACACAGAATTAGTGGTGAAACACTCCCCTGGGTAATAGTGTGCGTTCAGCGCGACGGCTACCTGACAAGCCCAGTGGTAAAGAGAGGCGGGTCGACTGGTGGCCATGGACGTCCCTTCATCCTCTCTTGAACAAACACAAAGGTGTGTTTTCCCAGCAGACTGCCATCACTTTCTCCCGTCACTCAAATGTTCCCCTCCGATCCCTGATTGTCTGCAGGTGAGTCTTAATTTGTGACTGGACAGTGGTGGTTACACATCCTTCCCTTTAAAACAAATCTAAGCAGGATCAGAGCAATAGCATTTCTGAGTCGATATTGCATCCCCTGGGTACCTAAAACTTTACCTTCATGTGCAGCATTTGTAGTTACCACAAAATTCATTTTGATTTGTTGTTTATAATTTCAGTTTGTAAAAACAGCATAGCATTGTAAAAAACATAGCAGTGAACAATGAGAAATCATATCAAGCACAAATGTAGTATGAAGTACCTCAAGGCTCAGTACTAAGACCATTGATTTTCACATTTACCCATGAGAGATATCATCAGGAAACATGGTGTTCCCTGTTATGCTGATGATATATTTCTTTGTGGCCCGATGCAGCAAATCAATTCGCAAAACTAACAATAACATGTTTAACTAACTATATAAAAAAAAATGGATGACTAGTAATTTCGTAATGCTAAGTTAAAAATGGTGTTAATTAAAAGACCAAAAACCTCCACATGTGATACCACAGAACACGGTCTAATGCTTGATGGCTGTTCTGTCAGTTCTTCACCGTCAGTTAGGTGCTAGATGTGCTATTTGATAGAAGTCTTTCCTTTGTTTCCAAGTTTCTAGCAATAGTAAAACTGCATTATTCCTTCTCAAAAACATATCTAAATCTAGATGTTGGTAAAGGCCTGAACAGAGGTCAACAGAGACCATAATAATGAGCTCCAGAGACACACCTCAGTGAAGAACTGGACAGTCATGATTTTAGTATCCATGCTGCATAGTCTGATTTTGTTGCAGCATGGAATTAAACAGCTGGTTTCATCTGGAGTAGGACGATGGAGATTTGGTTCCTTCAAAACACTATTTTGACTATCTGCATTGTGAAAAGAGCTATATAAATAATTGTGACTTGACTTGACAACACAAAATATATTCATTTATAATTGCTGTCTCAGGATCAGTGTGGTATGTCTCATTAACCTCTATTGTAGCAGTTTTTTTAACTTTTTTCACACTGATGGATGAGTTTCAAATATTTCTGTGCCAAAAGAGCCTAATTTGTATTTAACTTTTGTATTTAAACTGTTCACTGTGCCATGTCAATAGAAAAAGGAAGAGAGACAAACAATAATAAATATAGACAGACAAGAAGATGGAGAAGAAAATAAGACAGACAGACACAGACAGATAGATAGATAGATAGATAGATAGATAGATAGATAGATAGATAGATAGATAGATAGATAGATAGATAGATAGATAGATAGATAGATAGATAGACATTGGGTAAAACAAAAGTTAGACATATGGATAGACAGTAGAAATGGCTCTGGTGTGTTGTGGCTGTAATAGGTCTCTCCCACGCAAGGCTCTTTCAGTGCAGCTTCACACTGTTTGCTTTGATTTTGGACTGAATGCACAGGAGCCCTGTCTGTTTATTATAACTCTGTGATATGATAGGCTGCTTCCAGCGACACACACCTCCTGTAATGCACAACATTTGTTTGTACTGTCTAGCGCTCTACCCTAGCTTGTCCTCACCTATGTATCACCGTTAGGAAATTCGGGCTCACAGACAGATGCATTTGTTATTCACCACCTACAAATTATGTTGCAGATTTGCTCTCACATGCGTAGATACAACCTCAATATTTCAGCAAGCAATGCCCCCTTGCTCATATCGGCCAGCTGATAGCCTCTAAACGTAGCTTAACCAGCAGAGGGTGACATTTTTCAAGTTCCTTTTAGATGTTTCCCGTGGCAACCTCCTCCATGTTCCTGGATGGGCCCTCCCCTCAGAGGCCTAACCTCTCCTAATCCTCCTCCCCCAGTTTCCGTGGCGACGGCTCAGACGAGCAGGTGACGCATTGACAGGGAGCAGATGGTTCCCCGTGGAGGTAAGCATGGCTAAACAATAACTCCATACTCAACATAGAGCCCTTCTTTCTAAACTCTAGTCTCTCTCCTAAACCACACACACACACACGCGCACGGCATACACACACGTACACATAAACACACACAAGCCCATTTGAACTCTCACATAGAGACTTCCCCAAAACATACACACAGCCCCCCTCCTTCATATTCACCCAGCTGAAGCCCTCTCCATTCCTTTATAGCAAACACACACACCATCACACTACCCTAATCACAAAAACATGATCATGCTCACACATAACACCAATGTGCTGCCCTTTCATCACATGCACACTAAAGAGATTCCTGCTTTCTCTGTGGCACATGCGTATGATGTGAGATATACAACACAGATGCCATATAGATGAATTATTTTTTAGCTGAAACACTGATTTTGGGTTTGAAGGTTGGCAGGTTTAATGGAAGAATTTGGCTGCGTAAGAAAAACAATAAGAAAACACAAAGCATATCCATTTGCCAAAACTCTTCATCCTTCATTTTTTTCTCTCTCTTAATTGTTCTCTGTGGGTCTTTTTTGCACTACCGCTATTTATATTTATTATAAATAAACTTTTTTATTATATAATGTTTAAATTTTAATTAAATTTATATATATAGATATGTATAATGAAAAATTTTGCTGCTGTATTTTTAAACGTTAAATACTTGTTAAATGTTTTAAAATTAAATTTAAATTGAATGGAATCACTCATAATACTGGCTTTTTGCCACCTGCTGGCGTAATGATGTAACCTACAGAAAGAGTCACCAAATAAATAAGTCAACAATTATTTCAGTGATCTGTTAACTCAAGTCTGTTCATAACTTTAATTACCCTTACTAGCTCTTAAGTCATTTCTACTGTTGTTACTGTAAAGTAATGTACTAATCAATACACATTTTAAGCTAAATTAGACAAAAAAAGTGCTCAAATAAAAATGAATCTAAATATTAAAATTTAAATTGAGCTTACAAAGCATGTCTGGGCATGTGCTGTGAAGAATCAAACATTTTTGGGAACGGCCCTCAGCCCTAATTAACAAGATATAATAACATTTTCTTTTCTTGCGTTGAAGCCAAACAGCTCTAGTACCTTCTTTTAGTGCAGTGCGTGATGTGCATTACCTCAGGTCAATCATGCATTTGGTCGGGGGGCTGGGAAGTGTTGTATATGCGTATGCGAGTGTGTACGGCGGGGTTGGGAGGGATTATTATGGAGATCAGCTAATGCATGTTGAACATTGCATTCTGGATTTAAATGACTAGTGTGGAAAGCACAGCACAATGCACAACCTCTAACTTTTTTTTTCCACTTTCTCTCTCCCCTTTCAAAGCCACACTTTCTCCCAAAGCACCTGGAGATCACAAAAAAAAGGAGGATGAGGCCCCCCCCTTCCCCGACCCCTCCCGATTCGCACACATCAACCAACTCCACACAGCGTCTACCTATCAATACAGTGAGTGTGGACCGCGGGAGGCTGTTCGGGGTGGGCTACGCTGAGCCTGAGGCTTTGCCATACAGCCTCACAGCCAGGAGCCATTGAAGTGCTCTGCCTCCATAATGGAGTCACTAATAGGTGCCCATTCAGCAAGGAAAGTGTTTTCTGGAAAAAAAAAAGAAAAAGAAGAAGAAGAAGGGGAGCGAGAGAGAGAAAAGAAAGTTTTAGGGGAAGCGGCAATCACTATGTACGCTGCCTTGAGTATGTAAAATTTATTCAGGCCTCCTCCCACAAAAGCCCCATCCCACTTTTTTTTTTCTTTTTCTTTTGACTGTTTAGGAGTGTAAGGGGGGAAAAAAGAGGAGAATAACAAATCACTACTGAAAGGGCTTTATAGAGAGTTTGGAGTTCTCTTTTCTTCTTTACTTGTAGATTGGGTGAATAGCCTGTCCAGGAGTGAGTACAGGGCCGAGTTCAGATATTGTTTGGACGTTCGCAGTTTCTCGCCTCCGCGCGCTCCGACAATTAGCTGCGCCCCTCAGTCATACATGTGCTCACGCATGTGTAAACACTAAACACCGCAAAATGTCTTTTTTTAGGTGTTGAATGCATATATTTCTGTGTCATTATTGTAATTTTTTTTATGTTTCATGTACTAACAACAATCCTTTCCAATACATTCTCAAAGACTGTTGTAGTTTTCGCTCTACGTGTAGTTTGTTCAGATTCTATCGTCCTCGTGTCGTTCCAAACTCAATCAGTTTTTTTTCTCTCTTGTGGAATATGAAAGAAAATATTTTGAGAAATTTGGTTTCCAGCATTCAAAAAAAAACCTTATTTTGTCATAAGGGTTTGTAATGACATGAGGATGAGTAAAATATGATTAAATTATAATTACATTGTTATTTTAGTTAAAAAGTTATAACTAGTTTAGTTATTTTAGTTCAGTTAAAAATGAACTGGATTTTGAAAGTTGCAGTTTTATTGTAAATTAGTAGTTATTTAATATTGGCCTGATTACCACTGTAACTCTCTCTCTGTTTAGTAGCAGATTGTTATTGTAATGCTGCCTGAGAAGAATCATGCCTGAAATCAGTTTCATAAGTATCTTCATGTACAAACACTGCCTGAGAAGCCATTCGTTTGTTGGGCAGATAGACAATATTGGGACATTCAAATATTTGGGATATTTCCAAATCTTTTTAGTGGAAAAAAACTACAGTTTCTATTAAGTTATGCCTAAAGTGACTATAAAAATGACAATTTTCATTAAATAAATTAAAAACTTCACATTTCTGCTTTTAAATATTTTCAAGTGTTTTATTATTCCAACATGCATCAACATAAACTTTTTTCTTTTTTAAAGAAAGAAAACAAGTGATTGATTGTTTTTTTTCTTCCCATAATCAAGATGTTATTGACTCCTGAATATTCCTATAATGCCACATTATGGGCTCAGAGGCCAGAGGTCGAGATATATGTCAGAGTTATTTTTCCCAAGCAACATCACTCAGTGGGGTAGAAGTAGCTCCACTGATATAGTGCCCCAAAGACCATATTGTGAAGAGGTAACGTTAAAGCAGAGATGCAGGGAGACCTTATTGTGGTGCATGTGTCTGTTCTGGTTTGACAGATTGATGGAATGGGTGTATAACGGCCCAGTGTGGGCTGTCAGGCTGTGATGAAGTTTAGGACTAGAGTGAGTCGGTCCCACAGGGGGTTAGGATGTCCTGCTGAGATGGGATAAGCCCAGAACCACCAGCTTTTGTCCCGTTGCTTTTAAGCCAACAATACCTGGTAGAATGGCTAGATCTTATTCACCAAAGACATTTACTTAAGGCTCAATATGATTCTTAGACACATATTTCAAAGTCATACATACGCATTCCAAGACTAGTAAATTTGGTTCAAAGCTTGATAACGTTTATTATTTTTTTCCTATTTTTGCTTATAGAGTTAGGTCATGTATCTGCAAACGAAAGGCAACAACTATATCACTCTGAGCCATTAAAGAGCTAAACACAGCTCTTCTCTCTAGGAAACATTTCTCTGACAAAGCATTTTTCTGTGCATGCCTTAGCAACTGGCTTTGTTGCATCTGGATTACCCAGAATGCCTTGCAACAATCTCTGTCATGCATAATAGAAAGATCTTAAAATAGGATCTTATTCTCTCTCTCTCTCTCTCTCTCTCTATATATATATATATATATATATATATATATATATATACATTGAGCTTAATTTATTAAAAATATAAATACAAATACATTAACTATAAAATTAAGTCAAATGAATACACAAACAAATGTTTAGCATGCTTAGTGTATGAAAAACATTTTGGAGGGACAAAAAAATATCCGGGTAGACCTAAAAACTTGATAACATGATAAAAAACGTTGACATGACTTTTGGGAGTCAGTACTATATATACTATAAATATATACATAATTACATACAGTGTACAATATACTATAATATAATGTAAACTTTATAATTGTATAAAAGGAATATGGTAACCCTATAGTACAGTTACCGATTTTTACAATTAAATAGTTGCTTATTAACCTTGAGTAGTCACACCTTCAGACCTTTCTAACTAACTAACTAACTATTAATAAACAGTAAATAATGCAAATACAAGTCATAGTTAGTGATTTGTTAATAGCAAAAATTGTTCTTTAAAATAAAGTGTGACCAAAGATATTAACATGAATCCAAATAATAAATTTCACAGAACTTGGCTTTAAACTAAATTAAAACAAAATTCTATTTATCATGGACATACCATTCCTGTTTATTCTCTATTTCTTGTACCCAACCAAAACCACAAACGTTTGTTGACATTTCTAGTAGTCACCAAGGGAACAAGCTCACATTAGTTGTTTGGTTAATATTTCTCCTGAATATTTGTTCCCAGCTGAAGAGTGAACGAGCATAAGACAACTTCAATCCTTGAAATCCTCTCACACTAATGAGATATGATTAAAACGGCAGATAGACAGCAGTCCCACTGACACGCACGAGGGGAAACACACATCGCACACATTCCCGCTAATGAGCTTTGATTTGTGGGACTGATAGTGTGTGTGGTTTCCTTAAAACGACTCTGTAAATCCTCAGTAATGTAATTAAGCACGACGGCAGATTTATGCATGGAGCAGGACAGAACCTGATCCTTGCCTTTTCTTTCCATGTTTGAAAAGCCCTTTGTCTAACGCTGCCATCCACTGTTTTGGGCTCCTGTGTGCACATTTTTCTTAATTTTCGATAAAGATGACTCACCTGACTTGTTTACGATAATCATTAACAGAAGCAATGAGCTCTCGAGTGTTTCATTCCAGAGAGCATGAGCAAATCAGTTGGATTACCAGAACAGCAGAAGCTTAGACAACTCATTCTGTCCAAAACAACACTACAGAACTTGAAGTTTCAGAGTAAAAAGTCTGCGTTACAGAATACCTAGCATGTTGACTACTGAGGACGGACCTAAAAGGCACATTTACAGCTGGAAGCCTCATTCTGTCGGAGGCACTCAAGCTCGTTTCGGTCACCCTGGGAGATGTATCAACAGCAAAGCCTGGCATCTGAGCTCCAGACCCCAGCGCTGGAGAAATACGGTGAGTCTCCGCCACACCAGGGTTCTTCAAAACCCTTTAGCATGGATAACTTTAAGCTCGGCCTGTCAGTGGATCTCTGATCTCTGCTTTAGAAATCAAAAAGCACTTCAAATCGACCCCATGTTGAGAGGATGAGGAAGCAGGGACAAGAGAGAAGGCGACAGCAGGCCTGAAATCGGAGCATCTGCCCAGGTTTTCGTAATGAATGTTAAGCAGGTTAGCTGCTGGGGTGCGGCTTCGCCAGAGGTCAGCGACGGGCAAGGCAAACTTCGGCTTTATGCCCCCCCCCCAGTGAGCCTTCGAAATCGGGCAAGGTGCTAACTCCTGCTCCTGCTATTGTGGCGGTCCCACTAACCATATTGATCTCTGATGCTAGCAGATTAGGGCATAAAGAAGGCTCTGTCCAAGCAGTGGGGGTCCGCTTCTGATTCTTCGGTCTCCTTTCGGGGTCACAGAATCTGTGGAGCCCCTCTGACCCTCAGAGTCAACACGTACACACACCATTGGCTCTGCAAAGGTGGCGAGGATGGACACTATTAAGCCAGATTGGTTGGACGGTTACATTCATGGCTCATCATAGCTGACCCTGCGAGCTGCAGTGGGCCGATGGTTTTGTGCATGTGTTTTACACCGGTCTACTCCATGCTGGGGATCAAGGCCTGCCTCTTTTGTAGACTATTAATAGGGTTGCAGTTTGGAGACCTCATTGTTTTGGGGGAAAAAGGATTTCCTCATGTGTTCGCGGTGCTTTTGTGGTTTGATTGATGTTCTGTGTTGTAAGGTTGTGTGTGGATGATGTTAGGGTGTGTGTTTGTTGTGTATTAGCTTGGTAATTCTCTTGTTGAGGACGTCTGTGTAATGTGGTTTGTCAGAGATTGCTCTATAAGCCTAGACAGTGATCTGTTTATATCAACTCAATTGAGTCTGTCTAGGCTGAATTACTATCAGTCATCAATCAGGAATATTTTGTACCTTTTTGTTGTTCAGAGTGACGAGTTCCTAAAGGCTTAGTTCACACAAAACTGAAAATGCTGTCTTTAATTGCTCACCCTCATGTTGTTTCTAACCCATGCTCGTCTTTGAAGCATACAAAAGGAAGATATTTCTAATTACACCTGAGAGATTCCTGTCAAATCAATGGGAAAGTCCCACAAGACGTTGACACTTCAAAAATTTAAAAAAGACAGTGTTAAAGTAATCCATTTGTGTTCTGAAATGGAGTAGAAAGTCTTATATGTTTGGAATGACATAAAAGTGAACAACTGATGACAAATCAATTGTGGAAATTTTTTTGGCACTTTATTTCAAGGTTCAATTCTCACTATTATAACTATTAGCTAGTAAGGTAGTTGTTAAGTTTAGGTATTTAGTAGGATTGGGGATTGTAAGTCACGCAGAAATTGTGCTTCTTAAGTACTAATAAACAACTAATATGCTAGTGATATGCATGCCACCATGCAACTAGTCAGAATTGATCCCTAAACTAAAGTCCTACTATTTTCTTTTTTAGGGCCTGCCAAAAAATTGATTTTATGGTTAATCACAATCTTCACTTCAGCATCACGGCTATTATTTTCCATAAATCGGATATATCTGCAAGTACCACATGTCCTCTGAAGCAGATCAATTAGTTTTTTAACAAAAATATGTCTAGTTTTAAAATGATACCGTAAACAACTTCTGACTCAAGTCATGGTCAGCCAAGAAGCTCAAAAACCCATCAATCTGCTTCAGAGGACATGTGATAACTCCCCGAAAGCGTGTAGGTTATATAATTGGGTATTTGAGATTTACGGAGCTTCAAAATAATGGCCGCTATCCACCCGGATTACCAAGCTTGGAAGAGCCAGGATACATTTTTAAAAAAGAAGAAAGTCATATTCACCTAGGATGGTTTCGGGGTGAGTTCCTTTAACAATTCTCAAGATCAACCTTTTACTGTGCGGCCGTGTATTTTTACAGCATTTCCAATCCTCCATTATTCTGCTAATTCACTTAACATTTTGTGTCTCTAAATATTTATTGTGTCCAGAGGAGGACAACTGAGATTTGTTTAAAAGATAAAAGTCTGCTTGTGTGTTTCTACATATCAGCCTTATGAAATATGACCAATACAGAGAGATCATCTGGTCTCTGACTCATCGCTTCAATGATGTCCATAAACGTTGATTAAATCTCATACAGGTCTTATATAAGACAGTTTGCGATAATTGGAAAATATGCAAGAAGTTTCCTTAAGAAATGAACAGATGGCCCACAAGCCAAGAGAGAAAGAGTCGGTGAGGGAGGAGAAGAAAGGACCACTTTGCTTATTAGTACATCAAGTAATTTGATCTTCCTTCTTCCACCTACTTGTTTTTGACAAGCTTCACATTTCCTGTGTCTCTAAACCAGTCGAGGAGCATTTCCTGTCTAGCCTCAGTCTGTGTGATGCAATAGTAAACAGTCTCCCTGACAGGAAAAGCCCAAAGGACAGGGGCTCTGCTGCGCCCCTGAGACACTGAGGCAATGGAAAGCCCATCTGCCTGGAATTGGCCTAATCTCATCTGGTGAATTGGACGATGGGATACAGAAAACACCAATCACGCCTGTCCAATTTCATTACGGATCTCAATGATGAGAAGTTCAGAGAGAAGAGCAGAATGGTGTGGGCTGACTTAGACTCAGTACAGACCCGCTTATGTTTTTTCGAGAGCCCCGAATGAAATACGACCGTCACCCTGTGACCTCTAAGGCATGGTGTTGGATTACGACATGAATATGACATCTAATCAAGACCGCTGTTCACCCAAGCTGCCCTCCTGATGTTTAAAGGCAGCCTGTGGTGTTGTGACTTTTAATGAGTCTTAGGGTCTCATGAGGTCTGCTGGTCTTGTCCGTCCCTTTGCCAATTTGTGAAGTTTGTGAATATTACTGTCCTCATTCACAAAAACAGAAGCACTATTTTTTACTGGTCTCTAGTGATTAATCTTCTGCTGCCTCAGAATCACCCACGTGGATCCAAATATACTTGAATTCGTGTTCAAGTAGTAGTTAGGTCAATCAATCACTTTTACTTATATAGTGCTTTTAACGACACAGATTGTGTCGCAGCACTAAACAGTATTAAATAGGAGAATATAGTTATAGTAGAGTTATAGTAATGTATAATGAGGAGATTTAACACTTAATTTTCTATTAAATGCAGAGACGGTCTCATGTACTAAGAGGCCACGATTCAGCTACGAGATTTGGTCATTATGCACCATCCAGTCGTTCAGGTGAAGAGCATAATAAGACAAGCAGAAATTGAAGGACATTTTATCTGTCGTTAGTTAAGAATATTGTCTGCATTTATGTTCAGAGGCAGGTAGAGAAGTCATTTTTAATGTCACTGGTGATTCCCAGCACTGTTCCTTTGGTTTAATAATCAAATGTTACATACGTTACATAATATATTTTGAGATTGAGTTTTTCCTCAAACTTACAAACCCACTAAAGTTCCTTTAGTCAAACTTTACTCAACTCAACTCATAATGCACTTATATGGTACAATACATTTTAAAATTAATTTCGGACAAAAGTAATAAAAAGTAGTCTGATTACCTCAAATGTGTATGTAATGGATTATGTCACCAACTAAGATTTTTGTCATGTAATTTGGAAATATTAATGAATTACAATTTTTAACCAATCTATATCCAGCTCTCTATATATTGCCTCATTAAAAGTAATATTGTCATATATGTTACCTATAAGGCAATAAGTACTTTTTAGATATTTACATTCTCTGGGTAGATGACGTTTATAGTATATATAAAATATCCATAGTAAAATAAAATACTTTTATCTATACATTTGATTCTCGATAAGGTATTATGTAGCAACCATGCAAATGATATATTATATTTTAATATATATTTACCTATAATATTAAGACATGTTATCACACTTATGTACTGTACACATGCATTTTTTTAATTTGAATGCATTATTAATATATCAAAGTTTGATCAAATCTGTGATGGTGGGCACATGCACATTTATCAGTATTTTACAGTGGCTTCAAATGTGGCCGAATCCAACTATTTTGTACAAAAAAGAGGCAAAAACCAAACCAAAGAGAACAATGCCGCCACCTGTCAATAGTGATTTTCCTAATTCTTCTCGACGGACAGGTTCAAGCAGGCGTTCAATATTCTTCCTTTGGTCCCACTCTGCAGGTCCCACTCATCTCCCACAGGTGGGCCGGTGGCTTCAGATCGCACAATTCCCTGCCCCAGTGTGTGACCACTGTGAAAGAGAGGAAAAAGCACCAGGCTGCCAGGCTGAAGCTGACTCAGAAGCTCTGGCATCTGCCACAGAGAGACTGATGACCCTAGAGGAGCCAAATACGTGACCTCAGTGAACAGGGACAGGGACAGACAGAGGAATCGTGAGATGTCTGTGGTGATGGATGAGTCCCTGCTGGAGCCCTGGGCCACAGGTCAGATAGATGAGAGTGTCCGAGAGCGAGTGAAAAGAAAAAGGGATCTGAGCGATGGAGTCGAGACCCCCACGGTATTGCAGCTAAAGGCAAATATAGCTGATGAGAGCTTGATGAACTTCCTCAGAAAGGCTGGTGCAGTGGTCAGTATTCACTATTGAGATGCAACACAGCTCTTGGGCAAAGACAGAGGCTCAATTGACATTCTGAGAAGGAAGTCTATGAATCACAGTTGTGTGTGTGTGTGTGTGTGTAGTCATGTTAGTGTAGCTAGTGTTTGTGCACACTGAAGATCATTTCAACAAATGTGTCTCAAATTTGATTTGTTTTGTGTTTTCCTGTCCGCCACATTGCTAGGGTGTTGTATGATTGTCAAAGTGTTGCTCAGCAGATTCTAAGGTGTCCGGAGAATTTTTTGCATGATGCTATGGGGTTTTTAGGATGTTCTGGAGGATTGTTGAGTGATTGCTTGTTGGTCAGAAATAGCTGATGCATTATTACTCATTTCATTATAATGCATTATTTTCTCATTTCATTTTCAGACAGGTGGAAATCAAAAGTCCTAGAACACTGATTTTCATATTGCCATCTGGAGGCGCAGTATTGTGTTAAAGGGTCCATAAAAATTTTCAAAGAAAAATCATTTTAAAATATGTATTTTTAGAACTGACAAAATTAAACATGAATTTAAGTCATTATTTTATTTATTTTTTATAACATAGACAAATATGTTTAATTGAGAATGCTTGTGCTTGCTTGTTTGCTTCAAGTTTATACAAATAACAAATTCAATATTTTGCAGATATTTAAATTTTTTATGTATAAGTGACAACATAAAAGCAAATTATTTATTTATGTAACAACTGCTTGTTTTTAGAATATATTGCCACTACTGTTCAAACATTTGGGGTCAGTAAGTATTTTTTTTATGAATACTTTTATTTAGGGTTATTAAGGATACATTAAACTGACCAAAAGTGATAATAAAACATTTTGTTTTAATTTTCTATTCATCCTTTTTTTTTTTAAAAGTATTAATGTTTTTTTGGTTTGTTTGTTTTGTTTTGTTTTTTATTATTTAAATGTATTTTTAAGCACCAAATCTGCATAGAAAAAATTATTACTGAAGGACAAGAGAAATGATCCTAAAAATTCAGCTTTGCCATCAATGGAAATAAATTACTTTAAGTAATAATATTTCACAGTGTCTATGCAATAATGCAAATGGTGTATTTGTGAACATAAAATACTTCTTTCAAAAAAAAAAGTTAAAGTCTTACGTGAATTTATTTAACTTATTTAAGAAGAGTTTTTGGAAATAAACTTTTGGTTGTATTCATAATATTTAGCGTACTATTTTTTTATTCTTCATATAAACATGTAACTGGGGTCATATTTTAGAAAGCGGTTTTTCACTCATCATTTGGGGGTCTTGAAAACGCCTGACTAATAACAGCATTTCCAGTACAAATAGTGCATAATGAATCTTGCACTGAAAGTCATAAAACGCAATGACCCAAAGTATATAAGCAATAATAACAGACATGTTTATCTTAGCAAACAAGACTAATTGCTGTATCTAAACCTGTTTTCTGTCCCCCAGGCACCATCATATTACTTCTGTTTTGTGAAACAAGCTGTCCTGTGGAACAGAGGGCAGCATCACACAGTGAGTAGCCTACTTGTGTAAGAAGACAATTACGAAAAGACTGCTGGAATCAGTTCCAACTGATTTAGCAAGCCGTACATCGACATAATCGAATAAAACGAGACTGATATTCAAATATGACTCCTGCAAACAAACACTATCGCTTGGAAACACGTATGCACTGATGGCCTGCGCCCATCCACCTCACCGTCTCCGTCTTCAAGAGGCCAGAGACTGTGAATGTGCCACAGGCAACAGAGAGGTTACCATGGGGACAGCGAGTTGTGTGGGCTGGCTTCCTGTCTCGGCCTCTGGTTAAACAAACAAGAAAAAAAAGGGCACAAAGATCCACCAGCCTCTTACTGACTAATTTACATCTTCGAAACGTACCAGTACACAATCAGCCAGGGGCGCACGAGTACGAATAAACGCACACTTATCCATCGCTAAAGTTGAAAACACACACACACACACACACACACACACATTGTCTGCCCTCGGGATCACCTCGGGATGCTATAAAACACTGGGCGCATCGCTGTGAACTTTACGGGGCCGTCCCAGTCCAAACATCTATTGAAAACAAGAGACGATTAACCCACTCATAGGCTTCATACCTCACGGTCTCCATGGACATTGTCGCCACTGAGACGACATGGCGAGTGCCGCCGGGGCCCTGAATACTGTACGCCCAAACGATGACACACGCACAGGTGGGCAAACACACTCGTGGGCCCGCCTCGCTCCGCAGACAAACACTGGTGTTTACAATGTGATTTATGGTTTGGTTTGGGATGCATTCTGTTCGGTATGACGTCCTTTCTTACGGGCGAGTGGAGCTGTACTTCCATTTTTGTGTGCATAGAAAAGAGGGTGGCCACAGGAAGGCAAGCCGCATTCAAACTACACTGGCATCCGATCGGGACACAATGACTTGACTGTGTTAGCACTCAGTAAGAGGATACAATTCTGACTCCGGAACAGTGAAATATATTGTTTGGAGTTGAAAGGTGACTTTTTTTTTTTAAAAAGTCTTACTATTCCAAAAATGAGCAAAAATAATGCCTAAATTCACTTGCATATATATATATATATATATATATATATATATATATATATATATATATATATATATATATATATATATAATAGAGGTGCATCCCTAAATTGATGGCTTTGGTGAGACAGGACCAAAATAAATGAACACACACACACACACACACACACATATAAGTACAAATAAATAATGCTTTAAGAAAATTTGGGGGTTTTATTAAGAAAAATTAAAATTAAAAAAGTTTATATGTTTTCTGAGGTTGTTTTTATTTTATCAAAAATACAGAAAACAGCAATCACTACAACGTCAGATATTATTACAATTTAAAAAATATTTTCTACTGTTTTCTACACCTCTTATGGAACATTTTGCATTTAATGTCCAGAATTTTCTCTCATCTTCAGTGTCACATGATCCTTCAGAAATCAATCAAATACCCTGATAAAATATACAGCTTTAAAAAAAATGGTAACAATTACCTAATAACAAAACTGACTATATTTTCATGACAACATTTTTTAGGTTTCTTTGATAAACAAAAATTCAAACATAATTTCTTTGAAATAGAAATCTTTTGTAGCACTACTGCCTTTATCGTCACTTTCGATCGATTTAATGCATCCTTGGTGCTTACAAGCAATCATTTCTTTCAAAAAAAGAAACATTTTTATTTATACGCGTTTACAACATAACTATCAAAGGTACAAAATTAAGCACAGCTTCCGCCTGCAGGCTTTGTGTGCGTTCGAGGTGGCCTGCTCCGACGGGACGAGGCTGTTTTGCACAGGGCATAAAGTTTAAAAGAGAAGGTGAAGGGGTGAAGAGAGATAGAGGAGATCGAAAAAGTAGCCTCATTGTCTGCCGGGACAGAAAGTAGAAAGTTGCTCAGAATGCTAAGCTGCATCTGAGCCTGGCTTCTGACACGAGCGGCTAATCAGATTTGGTCCTCCCAATCCTAGAGTCTCCACAATGCTCCCCACTGTCATCTCTTCCCCTCCTCTCCTCCACTCCTCTCTTCCTCATCCCCCTGTCCCGGAGCAAAGCTAATTACGGTGCAGGCAGAAACACAAATCTGGCTGATTGAAAAAGTCACTCTTTTTCAGCAGGGTTTAACCTTGTTAGCGCTAAGCCTGGCTTTCTTAGACGTCAGGCCTTTTTGAGAGGAATCCTCTGTTCCCCCGCAGACGGAGGCACAGAGACACACTTCTGTTCGGGCCCCGATGGCTTGGTCTCCCCCCGGCGGAGGGTTCACAGAGAGGCGTGCGTGTGTATGCGTACGTGTGTTTGCGAAGAGGCTGAGGAGCGTATGCAGGCCTCTTCTCGGGACAGGCCATCTGGGACTCTGGTTTACAGACGCCCTGCATTCACGAGCGTACGCCGGTCCATCTCCGTCAGAAGGCCGTCCGGCACGAACGCTGGGGGTTAATGACATTAGTACAGGCGGTGTGCGTGTGCGTGCCACAGTGCGGCCCGCCTGACGCCAGGGGGTCATGTCATTTCCTGTAGGCCTCTGAAGAGCCCACACACTGGGGCAGAGGACCCTCAGGCCCGACATGGGGCTACAATCACCATCGCAAGGTCAAAGACACTCGCCGTTTAATATACAATGCTACTCTCAGAGGACTCCAAACAGCTTCTGCGAGTGAAGGCTTCGCTTTCATTGCTTTCAGGTTTGGGGTCGGAGATGATGCCTGACAGTTGGTTTTGGGTATTTTCAGAGATGTGTGTCTAATTTAGGGCCTGATTTGTGCATTTTCGGAAGTGTTACTAAGTTACTAAGTTTGTTACCTGGAAACTTTGCTTACTTCTTTTACACACGGGCAGCTCAGTGTTTTCAGACTCAGGTTGCAGTAAATGCTGCTCCACATAAACTCATCCATCCAAACTCATCCTGGTCTAAACGGCACACAAAACAAATCATAAAATAATAGTACTACAAATAGCCGTATAAGACATTTCAGAAGTGCTCAAAGGTGGAAATAAATCTAATCATCTAGTACATTTTGCAATTAATTTCAAACCAAAGGAAATGAAAGGAAAAAGCAATTTTGCCAAATTTTTTACCAAGAGTTTTTTAGCTGAGGTTTTGTTTTGTTTGCATAACTGTCTTCCCAGACTTATAATAAGAAGAGCCTATAATCCTATAATCCAAAAATAAATAAATAAATAATAATAATGATAATATATACATATATAATAATATATAAAATAAAATGTGAGGGCTCTCCTGCAATTTTAAAATAAAATAATAATTATTTTATATAACAAAGAGCATATGATAATACATACAATGTTACATAATTTGTGTTGTTTATAGTTTATAGTGGAATATTACAATGGTAATGCTACATATTATGTTTAATATATTTAGTTAATAATATAAAATACATAAAAATGATTATTATTCTTAAGAAGAAGGATTTTATTTTTCACTACGTTTTTGCCATTTATTATCTTATTATATTCTTAAATATTTTGTTTAATATTTTTATTTAATGATAAAACAAACGCATTATCATTGCTATTATTATTTAATAGTAGAAGTGATAGTAGCATAGCCACATTTTGAAAATAGTTTATTAAATCCCAAATTTGTTTGCGCAATTTCCCCAAATCGTGTGGTGGTGTTACTGCAATTATGGGCTTTAAGTGATCCTAAACACTAGGATTGCATGTTTCACTAACCTTAACAACATGAAAAAGTGGGTAATGGACATAGGGATCCCTTTCAGGCGTTTAAGACAGATGTGTTGGGACAGGAGGACAGAGAGAGAGATCGAATGAATGAAAGAATGACTGAAGGGAGATAAAAGGTGCGAAAGATCTGTTTGTATCAGAAGAGAAGCTTCATTAGTGTCAGAGAGAGAGTGTAAAATGGTTTCGGGTCACCGCTCTGAGCTCCAGTAACGCAGCAAACAGGGAGCACATGTCCCCTTTGATAACATTGTCGGCTCAGACATAGCCATGTTTACTCAGCAATTTACTGTCAGTCAATTCAAAAGGGATAAAGACATCAAGACGTGTGTGTATTTGTGCTTGTTAACAATGCCCTGTAGCACCGGACAGGTTAAAACTCGCTCTCTGACAAGGTATAAGCAGTGTGTCACCCATCTGGCTACACAAAGCAAAGAGAAAGTAAGCGAGCGCACACACAGAGAAGTACGAAGAACTCTCTTCAAATTCCCATAAATATTTACATGTTATGTGTTCGTAAAAAATTAGCCTGAGGATGCAGCTATGTTTGCTTGCTGGTCGTTGCTAGCCAACAGGAGAAGGTCAAACTAGTTAACCTTTCTAAATATCAACATCAGCCAACTGCTGCTCCTTGCTTTCTTGTCCCAAATTCATTAACTTAACCGAGGGAGGACCATGCTAGCCCTGCAGCGAGAATTCAAAATGTGAGAGAGGCAATATTGAATAAGCTGTTCAATAAGTCAACACTGGGGGGCGCTGCAGAGAGGTACTTATTGTGCAGTGGCTTTCCAAATGTTGTTTTGTAAATTAGTACAAAGATGTTTTTTTTTCTCTCTTCAGGTAACCAGACATGAGAAATGCCCTCCACCCCCGTGTTCTCGTTTTCATGCTCATATGGAGGCCTGGCCTGTTCATTTTAGACCCCCACATTTCCTAAACACGCATCCCAGACCTGGGCCTAATCATCTGGGGCAAAAACAGCGACAGCGGAGTGCTCCACAACCTCAAAGAAGTCCAGGTCAGTAGTGATATTGTCCTTTTACAGGGTACAGCAGGAACAGAACAAACTGTCAATGAAAAGAAGGCATCACCTGTCAGTCATTATTTGAACTTCTTAATTTAAAAAAAGTAATTATTAGTTTGTTGTTTTTAATTTTACCATTATCGCCCAATATAAAATATATTTCATTTAATAATATTTTTTTTTCATATCGTTGTGAATGCTCATTAGTCCATTTACCTTACCATTGACAACAACTTTGCTTATTTAAAGGTAATGTTAAAAATAGAAAGTATATAAATAATCATTACAGTTTTTCTCAATTGCTTTGGCTCAATTCTCGGATGAAATTTTAATTTTTCAAAACAATAAGTTCAGATCTCTAAACAAGCTTCTTGTTCACATCAGATTAGAATTTCTTATTGATTTGAGCAAATTGCAAATGCTTTGGCACATGTGCGCAAACAGTAAGTACAATTGTCTGCATTTTTGCACAAAAATTAATTGCATATGGCTTGTTGATCAAAACTGATCAGACGATTCTTTCCAACTGTCAAACTCTTTCATAACTTTTCAATCCTTTTTCATTGTGTAAGCCATCACACTCAAAACGATCCATTCAGTTATGAAAAGTTAGTATACATACATGTATATTCTATAAATATCTGTCATTGACATTGTTTAGTATACATTGTATTTCTAATCTCTCATTGACATTGTTTGTAATGTCTGATATTTGGCTAATGACCTCTAATTGCAACACAATTTGAATCAACCAATCAACCAATTACAGTTTTTCTCAATTGCTTTGGCTCAATTCTCGAATGAAATTTTAATTTTTCAAAACAATAAGTTCAGATCTCTAAACAATTAGCTTCTTGTTCACATCAGATTAGAATTTCTTATTGATTTGAGCAAATTGCGAATGCTTTGGCACATGTGCACAAACAGTAAGTACAATTGTCTGCATTTTTGCACAAAAATTAATTGCATATGGCTTGTTGATCAAAACTGATCAGACGATTCTCACTTTAACTGTCAAACTCTTCATAACTTTTCAATCCTTTTTCATTGTGTAAGCCATCACACTCAAAACGATCCATTCAGTTATGAAAAGTTAGTATACATACATGTATATTCTATAAATATCTGTCATTGACATTGTTTGTAATGTCTGATATTTGGCTAATGACCTCTAATTGCAACACAATTTGAATCAACCAATCAACCAATTAATTCAACCATGTAACCCATCAAGTTTGGGAGCATATATATGTAGATTGCCTACAGCACAATCACTACCATTTTTTTTTTTTTGTTTGGAAAATGGAGGACTTCCACCGAACCAACATTGTTAGGGAGTGGTTTGCTGCACATGAAAGAATAACTGTGGAGGTCCTTCCAACGTACTCTCCATTCCTAAATCCAATAGAAGAGTTTTTTCAGCATGGAGGTGGAAAGTATATGATCACAGACCACAAGATCAGATGTCTCTGTTGAATGCCATGAATGCTGCATGTGAGGACATCACAGCTGATCATTGCAGGGGATGGGTACGGCATTCAAGGAGATTTTTTCCTGGTGCATTGCAATGGAAACATCAGATGTGATGTTGATGAAAATCTTTGGCCTGACCAACAAGAGCGACAGGATGTCCACCAAGAATCATTTTTTTCTTCTTCTCATGGGTGTTATTTTGCATTTGTGGTAACGTAAGACATCTGAAATGTACAGTAATTGGACGAGCAAGATTTCCGATTACATGTAGTGCATTACAAAAATAAATGTACTGTATAAATACAAATGTTCATATACTTTTTTTTCTATGTACTATTGACTGTTCTCAACAAATATCAGTTTTGTTTTGTTTTTGTTTGTTTTACTAAAACCTTAATTTCCATGGTTGAGTGCCATGGTGAAAAAACAGCTAAACATTTTGACCAGCGTGGCTCACACAATGACAAAAATACTTTATATTTTGGTGGCCTTGGCCAAATGACTGACAAGATAACAAGGTTTTGAAGCATGAATGAAAAGTTTTGGGTGACTAACTACATTTTGCAGACATGCAATAGAGTTCTGAAGTTCCAGCAAACAGTTTTGACATTTGCACTAACAGTTTAGAGAAAGTTAAGACTGTTTTGAAAAATGTGCCAAAGCAATTGAGAAAAACTGTAATTCAACCATGTAACCCATCAAGTTTGGGAGCATATATATGTAGATTGCCTACAGCACAATCACTACCAGTTTTTTTTTTTTTTTTTGGAAAATGGAGGACTTCCACAACCCTGAACTGCAGCAACATGCTCGTAGAAGAGTAATTGGAAGACGTGTAAGAATACGTGGTGGTGGTGTTAGAGGAAGACACAATAGAGGAAGAGGTGGAAATAGAAGAGTCAGAGTCTCTGTTGAATGCCATGAATGCTGCATGTGAGGACATCACAGCTGATCATTGCAGGGGATGGGTACGGCATTCAAGGAGATTTTTTCCCCGGTGCATTGCAATGGAAAACATCAGATGTGATGCTGATGAAAATCTTTGGCCTGACCAACAAGAGCGACAGGATGTCCACCAAGAATAATTTTTTTTTCTTCTTCTCATGGGTGTTATTTTGCATTTGTGGTAACGTAAGACATCTGAAATGTACAGTAATTGGACGAGCAAGATTTCCGTTTACATGTAGTGCATTACAAAAATAAATGTACTGTATAAATACAAATGTTCATATACTTTTTTTTTTCTATGTACTATTGACTGTTCTCAACAAATATCAGTTTTGTTTTGTTTTTTGTTTGTTTTACTAAAACCTTAATTTCCATGGTTGAGTGCCATGGTGAAAAAACAGCTAAACATTTTGACCAGCGTGGCTCACACAATGACAAAAATACTTTATATTTTGGTGGCCTTGGCAAAAATGACTGACAAGATAACTAGGTTTTGAAGCATGAATGAAAAGTTTTGGGTGACTAACTACATTTTGCAGACATGCAATAGAGTTCTGAAGTTCTAGCAAACAGTTTTGACATTTGCACTAACAGTTTAGAGAAAGTTAAGACTGTTTTGAAAAATGTGCCAAAGCAATTGAGAAAAACTGTAATACGTCAATAATACATCTCAAAATTAACGTAATTTTTTTTATTTTATACAATATAATGCTCTGTTGCTTAAATGTATTAAAATAATTCATTCTTTTTTTTAATGTTTCACTTTTAATTTAGACTAAATATATAAATGTAAATGTATACAATAAAACTATACACCTTTTTAATTACTTGAAAATAATTATTGATTCATTGATCAGTATGATAATTGTCATATCTATGTATCCTTTATTTATATTACATGATAACAGCAATTATCATTCAGTTTTGAAAATATCTTCATCACCAAACTAACTTATTTTGAGAGTCTTATTAGTTTTTAAAAGGTACTATTATCGCTATTATATTTTATTTATTCACATAATTGTGCATGCTCATTTCCCCATTTACATTACCGCTGACACCAACTTCGCTTATTTAAAGGTAATCTTAAAAAATGAAATAATAATTTAGCAAATCTCAAAATTACCATCCATTTTTCATTCTACACACTATATTGAATTGCCTAAATGAACATGTAATATTTAAGTATATAAATATAAAAGTATATAAGAGTATATAAAGTAGCCTAAATAAATTCTCAATTGCTTGAAAATAATTATTGACTTATTGATTCACATCAGTGTATCCCTTTTAATATTATAACAGAGTAACAGCACTTATCCTTCGGTTTTGAAATTACTTTTCTCACCAAAACTAACTCGACAGTGCACCATGCCTTCCTCGAATTAAACAAATGATCTGAAACTGAGCTACTGTGTTAAGTAAGCAAGCATGAATCTCAATGCCTCCATCAAGCTCGTATATGCATGTTTACTGTGGCGCCGCCCTCCTGGTGGCCTGCTACTTCCATTAGGCCTGAGTGCTGTGGTGTGAAGGTATTCGGATAAGATCAGTCATTAACGCACATCAGGACCGTGTCTTTCAAAGCGAGCTTGGGAGTCAACAGAGATGGGAGCATTACTCCACATCACAGGCCAAAACTAATTATACAGCCATATGGTGCTCGGAGACTCTAACAATCCACCCCGACCTGCCTTTAGCTCCCCAAGGAGAGTGGAGGGGGCGAGACCGCGACAGTGCGATATGACACATGCCGTTCACACACATACATTTGTGTGTGTGTGTGTGTGTGTGTGTGTGTGTGACTGTGACAGATGGACCAGGCACTGGTATTGTAAGAACAGCAGTGCAGCTATGTGCTTTCCAGCCTCTCTCTCACTCTTTTTCCTTTTCCTCTCACTCAATCCTTTTCTCTCGCTGTTCTGTCCTCTGACTCCTCAGTGACACAGACTGAGTTGAACAAGAGCGTATTGTGTAGGGGCCTCTGGTCTGCTTCAACACAGGCCCCTGCTGGGGGACTCATACTGGCCTGGGGGACAACAAACGATAAGGGACGAGGGCCAAAGACGGTTAGTCTACTGGTGTACATTTTTTTGCTTTAATTCGATGAGCAAATACAACGAATATCTATGGCATGAAGCTGTCACTCTGGCTAGACAGACAGACAGACAGAAAGATAGATAGATAGATAGATAGACAGACAGACAGACAGACAGACAGACAGGCAGAAAGATAGATAGATAGACAGATAGACAGACAGACAGACAGACAGACAGACAGACAGGCAGAAAGATAGATAGATAGACAGATAGACAGACAGACAGACAGACAGACAGACAGGCAGAAAGATAGATAGATAGATAGATAGATAGATAGACAGACAGACAGACAGACAGACAGACAGACAGACAGGCAGAAAGATAGATAGATAGACAGATAGACAGACAGACAGGCAGAAAGATAGATAGATAGACAGATAGACAGACAGACAGGCAGAAAGATAGATAGATAGATAGATAGATAGATAGATAGACAGACAGACAGACAGACAGACAGACAGACAGACAGACAGACAGATAGATAGATAGATAGATAGATAGATAGATAGATAGATAGACAGACAGACAGACAGACAGACAGACAGACAGACAGACAGACAGATAGACAGATAGACAGACAGACAGACAGACAGACAGACAGACAGACAGACAGACAGACAGACAGACAGACAGACAGATAGATAGATAGATAGATAGATAGATAGATAGATAGATAGATAGATAGATAGATAGATAGATAGATAGATAGATAGATAGATAATCTCAGGGAGACCCACCAGGGTTCTACACCCCACTGGTTATGGGGCCCACCCAAAAACGTGGTCCCAGAAGCTTTGAATCGTGTCCCTTAGAGTTTTTTTGAAACCTTTGAACCCTTTGTCATAACTACATCAAAACATCATATGTCATTTCGGTTTCTTCAGCGAGAAAAAGACCAGTGAGGACCACTGCACATCGTGCGAGAGGAAAGTCTGTGTAATTCTCTCCCAGCAGGCATCAGCATCAAGACCCATTGAAGAAAGAGTCAGGCTGGGCTCACTTGTTTGCTCCGCTGTCATTGCATCCATAATTAGCTATATGGGGTTTCTAATCCCAATTATGAGAATGAGTTCCTTCATATAGTGGTTGCAAGTGGTAATTATCATATCTTAGAGTCACTCTGCATGCTGAGCTGGGAACTGGACAGCTGCTCCTACAGAGGGGCAGAGTTTTCAAGGGGAGGGGGTGTCCGGGGCCCTTGTTAGGAACCAGGGGCCCGCAACAGGCAAAAGACTGTTTGCTCTGAGGCTCAGTGGAGTAGGGCAGCGTCAGCTATTGGGCTGGGTGGCCTTTGCCTCTCTCCTCTCCTTTTTAGCTGTAAATGATGATGAATACGCTTTCCGCCTGACCCTCATGCAGGACCCCCATGTTAATTATTCAGGACCTCTTTTTGTGTGCGGCCTGAACAATGTCTGTCATTAAGCCTGTGTGTGTGTGGATGTACGCGAGTGTGTCCTGTTCATCAATACATGAGACAGCTGCAGACTGGGTGCTCTGTTGCGGTATGGTTTGTTTAGTGAAGGATTTCTGCTCTTGTGAATTTGTGATGCCCTTTCTCATTTGCATCTTTGTCTAAAGATCCCCCAAGCCCCCATACTGCGGTGCGACCCTAACCTTGACCCAGATGTAATCTCCCCCTTGGCCAGGGGTTTCCAATCCTGCTCCTAGAGGACCACCTTCTTGCAAAGTTCAGCTCTAAATCTACACCCAGCTAATCTAGAAACCTCCAGTTAGGTGTGTTAAAACAGATTAAAGCTTAACTCTACAGGAAGGTGACCCTACAGGAGCAGAATTGGACACTTCTAGTAACTGTACCCAAATGCCTGCAACCTCTTGAAGAAATTTATTGTCTTCATATCCACATTAATTTGAAAATATCTCAACCTCTTTTTTTCCCAGATGTCAGGAGGAACCAAAATGTGAATAATTCCAGCAGGAGTGTAGTTCTACCGCATGTATCTGGATGCCTTAATCCAAACAGAGCTTCTCCAGAACTCCTGACAAGTCCTCCTCTGACTCTCAAATTTGTTGATCACCCTCATAAATCCCAAACCCCCAATACACATTTGCAACCGACAGATGAGGAAGGAGATGCATGCTTTGCTTCACAAGATCTGAATCAAGGGCACCACGAACTGGCTGAAAAGGAGTCAATGAGTCCAACAACTCTGTCCACCCCAACAACCCCAAGCATCCCAGCCACCCCAACTACTCCTGGCACCCAAAGTACTCCGAGTAGCCTAGTTACTCCAGGCACACCAAGTTCATCTGTGACCCCAAATTCTCTTTCTGATTTTAGCCGGCCTTCCTCAAGCCAGTTCAGCCGTAGCACTGATCTGAACAGTAGCTTCTCAGATGCCCCATCAGGTACATGGCTCTCCTTGAACACTGGGTTATTATCCATAAAATAAAACATAAATGATGATCTTTAAATGATTTATCTCTGCATTGTCTTTTCATTACTAGAGAACTTCAGCATTGACCATTGTGAAGACAATAATACAGATGACAAAGATGTTTCTGACCTTGACCAGTGTAATTATTATCAAGAGCGGTGCTCTACTTCTCTCCCCGAGCATCACTTCACCTCTGCAGGTAGTTACAGTCAGGCCAGTTCACGAATGGATGTCCTTCAAGCATGTCTCTCTAGATCTCTCACCTCCTGCAAGCAAGAAACACCTTCCACTTGCTTGCCAGACACTCCAATTTACACCTCCAAAACCCCTCAATCTCTGCAAACCCCAGCCACCCAACAGTCCACATATGAAACCCTGCACAGACGCCCTGGATCCAGCCAGTCTGGCCTAAGCATTCAGGCACAAAAACCTGAATACTTAACAGTGGATAGTCGATCAGAATGGAACCTTTGGCCTGTGCTTCCTCCCATCATGCCACAGCAAGATGAGCTGCAAGGTGAGTATAATGGGACATAAACATCCGCTGTTCCAAATATAATCTTATTATTAGGACTATATATATCTTCACTCATCTTCACAACACAAATTAAGATTTTTTCAACAAAATTTAAAGAGCTTTCTGACCCTGCATTGACAGCAACAATGTCTTTACATAAAGAAAAGAAAATTACTGACTTTATACTGATTATACTCTATTTGCAGGATTGTCCCATGAAAATGCATATAAAAAGTATGGCAAATAAAAACAAAAACTGGTGGTATTAATATGCAAAAAATTTACTTTGGCGTATATATGACACAAATGTGATGTACAATATATCATAAGCATATCATATATACGCATAGCATAAACATGCCAATGTCCATTTTTGCATATCTATACCATTAGTTTTCATTTTTATTTGGTTTACTATTTATATGCACATTCATGAGATCGGGTAAAAGTACCATGATGTATGCATTTAATTTTCTCTACAGCTCATCAAATGTAATTAAATCAACACATAAAAATGTACTAACTTAAGAAATTATTTTTATTTTAGTCTTATTTTTTTTTATTTTGAATATTTTTTAAAGATATATTCTATAAGTAAATTAGTCTTAAATATGTTTACGTTAACAACACAAAATTACTTTTTTGTGTGGGTGTGTGTTTGTAGCATGAATCATTCAATTTAAATGAATTAAGACGTTATTTAGCCTATTCACGAACTTGACTCAAGGTTTTCTATTCTTCTGAGGACATTTTTAGAAATTCCATGCCTGAAAGAATGGCACAATCGGATCTCATACACACACAGACACACCTACACACACTGTACACTTTATTAGACTGAGTCTCGCATAATCATCCACACACGCTGGGGTCAGCTTGGCCAAAGAGAACTGAACATTCACCGTACTTCAGACATGAAAGGGAACAAAAGAAAATCAAAGTCCTACACCACGACCATGAGCTTCGGCTTTCTCGACACAGCGACTAAGTCATAAATATGGCAAGGAGCTTTTCTCTTCTGCTCTTTGCTGAAAGCAGAGGGAAAGCGAGGGGGTTCTTTTGATGGGGAATCAGGTTGGTACCGTTTGATTCCCCAGTTCAAAGCAGCCAAGGCCTTTACAATGGGGGACGTTATGGGGGACGAGGGGGGTGGCTGTGATGCCGGCTGCGTCGTGTTCTCCCCTCTGAGCCTCAGCCTCCTGCGTTCCCTTCTTTCTTCCTCTTTTCTCTCTCTATTCTCTCCACTCCCTGAAAGGCAGACGTGTGGAGCGGCGGTCATAAATCCGAGCTGACCGCCGCCTCACTGACGGGTGAACAGTGAGCGAGCCACAGCTACAATGCGTATCTCTTAGATGCCCTCCGTGCGCTAATTTACCGTCCCCTGTAAGGATAAAGGGCAGGGGCACTAAAATCTGACTCAAACTGAGAGTTCATGAAAGAGAGAGCAAACAATTCAGAAATTGCAGAGAGATTTCTTCGTCTTTTTTTTGCCAGAGGAGTGATAAAGCGACTATCAGGGTCTTGTTTGCTCACTTATGGGGCCAGACAGATAATATATCACTGATTGGATAGTAGAGCTGCAGTTTAGAAATTTACTTTATTGCAATGGGGGACAGAAAATGACACATGGGGGAACGACCTTTTAAAGCTTTCGTCAAGTCTGTCGGTGTGCAGTTGTGTGCATACAGCACTATAGGCCAGTATGGGGGTCTTTTTTTGTGAAATTGACCAGCTTTCTGTCACCTCGCCGTGCTATGGTCCAGCAGTCAGTGGCCGACCCCACAGCGACCTCTTTCAGCCCCATCTTAACTGTCCTTGACAATGAGCGGGACCCCCAGGCCTCACTGAGACACCATACCACACACACAGCCCTCGAAATGTCCATGCATTGCGGCCAATGAGAGAAAAAGGAGAGAAAAAAGATGGCACATACATATTTACTCAACGATTATAACATGCACACAGCCTGAAATATGTAATCAGGCAAATATAATTCTACATTTTCTGCTGCAGACCCTTTGAAAGAACTGTCTCCTTGCAAATTTTGAGCACCTACAGAATAATTGAAATAAGGCAAAATAATAATTGCAAATTGGCTGATTAACAAAAAGTGTCACACAAAGGCTTGGGATCCAATAATGTATTACTATATACAGCATTCACACACTGTATATAGTCATACAGTATTCAAACTGTTTTATTAATACTCATATTTGAACTTACAAGGATTCCACGAGAAGTTCCACTAAATGTTTCTTGAGCACCAAATCAGCATGATTTCTGAATGATCATATGGCAATAATGATATTTGAAAGCCACTAAAACCTTGATTATATGAGAAACAATAAATATTTTAGGTAAATAAAAAGCGAAAAAATCCTGCCATTTTTGCACAGAGTGGCTTTTTACATCAAGCCCCGATTAATTTCCGACCCTGCCTTCATCCAACCTATAGGCTGGTGTACACAAACCCCACATGCGCTCCCTCACAGACACACAGACTCAAGTCTCAAGAAGCACTTGGCTGAAGATGACGATGAGCTTGACAGCACCAATATGTTTTGAAGTGTTGAGTCAAGTCTCTCTATTGTGTGTGTGAGTGGTAAGCCGAGGGCTGCTCCCATACAATAGCTGTGTGTGTGTGTGTGTGTAATGTGTGCTGCAAGGGTTTATAATGAGAATTAAACAAGAAATAACCTATAGCTGTGCACACAAGTGAATTATGACTGTTTGTATCTGTATCTGTAAATCTACACTAGTACCACAGAAGCTTCTGGCCAAAAGTCATTCTCAGGAACTGAGACGGCCCTGCAGGGGAGGGTGTAATGATGGTTGTTTTGCCTCTGCAGGTATTGCGCTATTCAATCAGCCTGGAGCAATAATCAAATTGCATTCTGGTATGACAGCTGAGGAAATAGGTTAAAACGTCCATTGCGTTAAAATGCAAATACCTCAGATGAGCGCATAAAGAGATGTTTACACAGTGTATTGCGTTTGTATTTACTTATAATGTTTTTGGACCGTTTCAGATGAGAGTTTACTGGGAGGGACCCCTGACTCCCTTTCTGACAGGTCACAGTCTGATATCTTTGCTGAGCTGGATGATCTGGCCCCTCGCTCAAGTTCCTGTGCGTCTCCAGACCACCCAGCCGGGAGTCAAACTGACCGATCCTCACCTGCCACAGGTAACACTCCCAAAAACATGGACAGGATTCAGACAGAGAAACAAAATGATTGGGAAAATGTACTTTGTGTTAAGTCAACAATGTCTTTTTTTCTATTCTGTTTAACTCCTGTGATGGCATAAATTAATATTTTGCTGACATTACATTTTCAGTTACACACGATCACCTTCAGAATCCATTCTAATATGCTCATTTGGTATTTAAGAACTATTTTTTTTTATTATTATTGTTAAAAAAGGGTAATTATTATTATAATTTTTTTAAAAATAGTGATACATTACTTTTTCATGTTTCTTTGCGCAACAGAACGTTCACCTTTATTTAAAATGTAAAACTTTTGACGTATATTCTCCTTTGGTCGCTTTAATGCACTTTTGCTGAATTAAATTTGACACTTTTGTTGTTTTCATTTTGATGATAACAGTTCTCTATAATGTTGATCATTTTGATCCATTGCTTTGCCTGTAACAAACAGAAGTTGCTCCATATTTAAATCTTTCCAAGTAATCAGTTGATTGTCTATGCTAATCATGTGAACCTGCGTACTGGTTCAACGTGCCATTATATTTACTCTCTGTTTCAACAGAAGTGTCCACTGGTAAATAAGTGATGCTGTCAGGCATGGAAAAACCTTGTAAGGACAAAGAGATTAAAATCACTTGCCGCTGTGTAAACTTTATTTACCTGTCTACTAACGGCACTGTTTCATGACACCGTTGCCCCACAGACATTATTTCAAAACTGTTTGTTGTTGTGAAAAACTTAATCCCTCAATTGGACACGTCTCTGTCTTCACCCTGCCCCGGGGATTATTGTGGTGTGTGTGTGTGTGTGTGTAGAATGTGGTAAGAAAGAGAGGAGAACAGAAACATTACCTAAGTGAATTTTTCCCTTAGGATTTCCTCCTGAATCTTTGACACGGCGTTAAGCGTTTCTGGTTGCCTGTGTGACCTGACCTCCTGACCTGATCCTTTCACCTTTCTAGCTCCCTCTGGAAGGCTAACATGTGTTTATAATGCACAGTGTTCCCATGCACTGTAATGCATGTCATTATATTTAAATCCATAAGGAATAAATGTCGGTCTCAGTCGCTGTGTAGTTTTTAGAAATGTTTCTGCTGTGGATGCAATAAATTGAACAGCTCAGGGATTTAATAAAGATGACATGAGGAGAGTTTCTATCTGGGTGGCAGTGTTAGACCAAGATTTGAAACCAGGCTTAGTGGAGTTAAAGTGTTAGATCTCTCCCATTGATCATTTTGTTCAATACCCACAGTTTTTTTATTTAGTTTTTATTCAGTGATTAAAAAGTAAGCAAACTACGTGTCTGTGTTGTTTTTTAGATGTCGGTGTACTGCTGGTCAACTAACTAGACCAGCACCAAACCAACATAAAGTAGCTGGTCTAAGCTGGTATTTCTAAACGGGGTTAATATGAGCAATGTTACGCAAGCATTTAATACGTAGCTCTACACGTTTTTGCACAATTGTCCTATCTGTTTCCAAAAAAAAGACAAAAACTGATATTTAAATGAGACAATATATTTTTTAATCTGAGAGTGTTTAAAAAGGGAGCACATTATTCCTCAAACAGGTTCTTTGTGACATTTTGTCTGTGTTTGAAAACAGACAGACAACAATAGAATCTTATGGGCCTGTTTATGGAGCTGTATCTCTGAAAGTCATTGGCAAACAGTAAAATTAGTCTGTGTCATTAAAAAATAAGGTGTGAAAAGCTGAGATTCATGGTTAGAGTGTAGACAGTAGAGTGAATTCCCCTAGCTGCCACACCTCAGTAGTGTGGGTTGGAGATTTGCATATGTGTCCCATAGCAATAGTGTTCCCATTACTAGGGTGTGACCGCAAGCACAGGACCCTTATGACACACGATGAAAGATTGATCCTTCACCGTACCTTTTTTTTTAAAGTTTTACAGGTATTAACAATTACTATCACCAAACAGATATGGTACAAATTATGATTTTATAATATTTCCACAAAAATTAGGGATATTAGAGCTTAAAGGTAGAGATTGTCTTTTAAAACTTTGATAAAAATGTGATCTTTATGATTATTTTGGATACTGCACATGCAGTTATTACATTTATGAAACAATTTATTGAAGATAAAATCTATCTATCTATCTATCTATCTATCTATCTCTCTCTCTCTCTCTCTCTATATATATATATATAAATATATATATATATATATATATATATATATATATATATATATATATATATATATATATATATTTAATACATATTAGTGAAATATTCAAATATTATTTTGTACAAATAGAACTCAAAAACACCAGAAATACCGGTGCAAGTACAACAAAAAAAATAAATAAAACTATTATTTCAACTTCACATTAAATTAGCTCTTACTAATGAGCATGTTTTTTCTATTTTTTCACAGATCTGAGTCCTGGACTTGCAGCTTTAACTGTGGGATGTGATTCGGGTGATCTGGGATCTTTGTCCCGTGTGCAGCTCCTGCTTTTGGAGCGAAAAGGATCTGAAAGTCCATGTTCCATCCCAAGCCCCGAATGGTGTCGAACTCCGGACGGGGAGGAGTATGAACCAGGCCTTAGAGTCTGGAGCTCGGGCATTCCCCAATATTATCAGTCCACGGGTACATTACATATCATATAGCAAGCTGCCAAGCACCTGTCCAGCGTAGCGGTGTATGTCTGCGTCCGTTTGTGTGTGGGTGTGTGCAGGTATAAGCTTGCCTTTCTGTGCTTGTATTTGCGCGTAAAAAGACCGTAGCAGATGCATTGGACCCTGCTATCTCTCCCTACACCTTACATCAGATTGCAATGTTTACATTCACGAGCAACAGTGTCTTGATTGCCTTTAAATAACTCTGAAAAATAACAGTTAGGAGGGGGGCCAAAAATCCCACGAGGAACGGTTGATTTGAGTTGGGGAAATTTGGCAATTGTGAGAGGGCGTCGGGGAATAACGTTACGGGTGTGCCGATTGTTGGCCGTCCTTGAGAGTAATGTTTTTAGTATTTGTGTATGCGTATGTGTGTGTGACCCCATTGCCGTTACCTTTGAACCAAAGCCGGCATGCCTCTCATCTGTTCCAGGGCGCGCGGCTACAAGTCCTTAACTGAAGCCATAAAGATGTACCAGTTTGTTGCTCCTGCAGGAAAAAAAAGCTTTATGGAGATATGAAAAAGTCATATTAATCAAGATAAAAAGTTTATCATTAACCCAAAACCCAAAACACGTCTGGACGCAGTGGCCCCCTATCAGGATGTAAGACTGTGATTCGGCTATTGTGCATTGTTCAGGCCCAATCCACAGATAAAGGCACTACAAAGAAAAGCCACGTGCGCTGGATCAGATCTGGGGGCAATATTGATCGGATGTGTTTTGAAATAGTGTTAATGTGTTTCTAAAATCTGGCACAAACACGCACGGCAGCGCGTGGAGGCCAGGCTCCTCGCTAGGTGTGTCTGCACCTGGCATGCTGAGAGTAGACAGGTGCTGTTGGAGTTTGTGAGGCACCATTTCTATCAGTATTTGCAGAGGGATTATGAACCTTCAGTCGTGTCAAATATGAGGCATTAATCACTCACTGTCGTCCCTCTTCTTGCATTTCTTTTGCACTTCTATGTATTTGGTCTGCCCTTGTTTTCATGCCATGTGTGTCTATTTGCAGTCCCCGACAACCGCAAACCATTAAGTCGCACAAACAGCGGCCAAGATTCTTTGGCAACTTTCAAGGGACGCAGAAAGCGCCCCGGGGTGAGTACTCTGCTCATAAAACCATTTCAACACACACATAGAGGAATCTATGAGCCACTTTATGACTGTCGTTGCTGTATGGAGGCGACTGGGGGATTTCTGCTTGCTGCTGGGCGGCAGGTGTGGGGCTAATAAGTCACTACGGATGAGAAAAAGGTGCAGTCGCTTATAGAAAAGGAAGTTGGGCTTCTCTGACTTGCCCTGCTGATAAGAGGGCTGGATTTAGGGCATGGATGTGCCACAGCGGGGCCAGAGGGCAAGGTTTAGGGGGTAAACAGTGTCAGCGAGGGGTACGAGGACTCAAAGCATTGGATGCAGGTGCAAAAGGATGGCGGCATTAATCTTTCTTTTATGAAGGAAGGAGAAAAGCCAGGGGAGGGGTATGGTGGCCTAAACATGAATGTGTTGTAAGCTGCCGTCAATTAAGTTTCAGTACAATAGATTTTCCCCAGGACAGATTACTGTCGACACTAGGGAGGCCACTGCTTCTTTGCAGCACAGCAGGGCCATCGCCGCAAACACACACTTATTCCTATGGCTACACACTTCTGTCTTGTTTGTGCTGACCTGTTTGTGCGTTAATCGTTGTGCTTTTAGCTCATCAGTGTGGGGAGTGTATCGAGGACATCATCCAGTTGTTCTCTCAGCTCAAGGGTGTCTGAAAGCAGCTCTGGGAACCGGGAAAAAACCACTTGCGAGGAGCAAGGTGTGCCACCGTTCACCAAACACGTAACTGTCAGAAACGATCTGATCAGTTGAGAATTGACACATGACAGATAGAAGTTATAACAACACTCCAATCAAAGTTGAAAATGTAACTTTTTGCGAATAAGCAAGTTAGTTTAAAAACTCTGAACCCCCAAAAATGACTAAACCCAATTTTGTAGAGAAAGTTGTTAAATAAATGTATAAACATTGCAGTTGTTTTTAAATCCTCCGAAAAATTTGCCCCCATTTACTTCCATTAGGAGTCTCGCCATTTTTTTTTCCCTTCAGAAAACAAGTGGCAAGTCAGACAATAGTTTTGTGGTATTTAACATGAACAAATATCGTTACTGAGCTTAAATTGAACCAAGAATATTCCTTTAAACCTAAACCAAAAGAAGAAAACCATTTTGACCATAAATGTGAAAGATGTCCTGCATGTGAGCAATGTAACACACTTTTCCAGTCCCGAGCTGAAAGCTCTATCATAGTGTCCACCTGAGGGATGAATACCTGCATGTTGCTAAGAGTGTTCAGAGTTAAGGTGCCACTCCATGGAGCTCTCATCGCTGCCAGGCCAGTGTTTGGTATCCTTGTGTCTCCGGTACAGTTAAGCCACATAATCCCTCTGAGAGGCAGCTGCCTGGTGCCAGGCTTGTCTTCGCTGTGTGGCCATCTTATGTACATAAATGAAATAAGGACCCAGAAAGAAAATTAAGAGTCTGCTTCTTTAATTTACTCTCATCCTACCTCTCATGATGTAACCACAAGCAGACTGGAAATATCCTGCTCAAGCCTATTCTGCTATGACTGAGCTGTATTGCATCTGTCATAGCGTTGAAGAATAACGTTAATGACCAGCATCCGTCAAAGTGTTGAGGGAGTAATGTTCCATGTTACTTGATCAGTCACCCACCTCCATTAGTGGCTCAGACTGGCATATCTGTAGGGCACAAAATTTGAACCCAAAACAACCCATTGAAACACTCAAGGACATTTACAAGAATTTCTTTAATCTTTTGAGGTGCTTAAAGAGAGGCAAAATTGGAATCTTTTTTCTCAACTGTTGTCATGTTGTCGCAAACGTTTTACTTCCATGGAAGACAAAGGAAGGAATTTAGGGGGATAATAACACTGCTCTTTTCTATACAATCAATGCAGATGATGACCAGGTCTCACGCACAAAATGCACAATTTAAGCAACACAAGCATATTCCCTGTGATTCTTGCCATGTAAATTATTGTTCAAAAAATTGCTCACCCTTCACTCTCACTGTATGGAAAGGAAAACGTTCTCATCTTGTGTTTCATAAAAGAAAAAACAGATGACTAAATGATTAAATTGGAATTTTTTTTGTTCTGTTTCATCACAAGGTTGTGAATCCTCAGATGAGAATGTCCCGCTCTATTTGTCGCCTCTCTCTCCCAGTGCTTTGCTGACAGGTGAGTGGTTTTGCTATAACGCCAATTGGGTATTGTATTGACAATACATATATATACACACACACACACCATATTTCAAAGACCAAGTCTGGGTCTCAACACCAAATAACGTTCAGTTAGCCATTTGAAACTAACCGGAACAAAATGAATAAGGGACCTTGGGATTTCACTAAGAGGGGCAAGCAAAAGTAATTCACCTCAAAAGAGATGTTACTCGCGTAACCTAGGAGATGGTGGGAGTGATTGAGCATAACGACCCTCCTCAAAGTCCAAAGACACGGTCACTCCTGGAGAGAGGGTCAATGTGGGGTCAGTGCGAGGTCATTCCAGGGCCAGTAAGCATTGAAGAGACCTCAATGTGACTAAAACAGTGGACATGAGATTAACGCCACCAGCTGAGAAGAGCATGTGGATTATCACTGATCGGGACTCAAAAATAAGCAATAAATAAATAACTCTTGAAGGTTTCCATTTAAGAGAGGAAAGTGGGAGAAATGAGAGACGAAAGCTTACCACTTACAATAATAATTACTAATGCTAAAGATTATTTAGGTTGAGATACAAATATCTTTTTGCGGTGAAATCTTTGCTGATTTTTATAATGTAAGAATAACTTTTTATTTAGAAGAATCAAGTTAAAATGACAGTGTAAAATATGATACATTAGGCCTTAGACCAGCATATGCTTTTCCCCCACAGTTCTATAATAAAAGTAAACCTTTAAATATCAGAAAATTATTGTAGGACAATTGATGTATTTTTATGTAGTCTAGAAGTTATAAAGATCTCAATATTTTATAGGTCAGCAGCTACATTTCCTTCATTTGCATAACTACTAAAAAAAAGCCTGATGTATTCTCATCAAAAACACATATGCAAACCTTCAGATTTGGTCTTTTCCATTACAAAAAATCTAATCTTCAAGCTTTATAGGGATAAAGTGATCAATATTTGTGGGCAACTATGTGTCTGATTTAAACTGATTTCGATTTTTTATTTATAAAACTAACATGACGCGTCTTGATTTTGTTTTTGAGGACTGATTTTCAAATCATGATTGGCACACGTACTAATAAAGGTGTTTTGTACCCTGTTCAAATGACACATGACATGGTCCCGATTCCCACCAGTGTCGGCTCCCTGACCACTCTTTTGTGCTCACAACTCATAATGAATTCATAGGTGTCCTAATCCCTTTTTGTGACGGAATGGCTACTGTTGCTTTCCCCCTGGTCACTCGGGTGACCCCTGCAAGTGTTTATTATAGTCTTTAGCATTCAGCTGAAACTGAAGATGTCACAGAAGGACATGAATGTGCCATCATTCCGGACAAAAACAAGGGCCTAAGCCGGACTGACCCAGGCGGATTGTTCTGGAAGACACCAAGCGCTGGCGAACAGATTAAGGGCGTGAATGAAAGAGATGGGGAAGGAGAGATTAGCCATGTTCGAAGCAGGATCGTTTCACCCTAAAACAGGACCACACACTGACACAGTCACTTTGCCACTATTGTCTCTCTCCCACTGTCACCGAGGGCTCGGAAGCCATTGTTTGCCAAATCCTCAATCGTTTGGACAACCCGGATACCGACTCTTTGATTGGCACTTGTCAGCGCTGCTAGAATGGAATGACGAGTTGGGAAACTGAAGATCCAGAAAGGACAATCGGGACCATGAATAATAATCAAGGAGGGATTTTCTCTTTTTTTCCCCCCCAGCCCTACCTCTATTCTGACGAAAGTTGGAAGAGAATGGCTCTGGGTGGTACCCCTGAAAGCCTCTTGCCACCCGATTGTACTGTTGATGCTCATCCCTTTCTCAAACACACAAAGAAAGAGATACACGGACGACCTTCTTGCATCTTTCTGCTGCGCTGGATGCTCGGATTTCCACACGGGAGGGTGGGCAGGGTGTGTGTTAACCAAGGCGGACCAGGGGAGGTTTGTGTTTTGTCTTCCATGGCCTTGTGAGCACCAGGGGAGGGCTAGATGAAGGATTTGACTCTGCCACTCTCAGCCAAATCCAGCTATCTGTCTCTTTCAGGCCGGCCAGTTGGTATGGTAACCTGGCGTGTGTGGGTTTAAGATGGTTTCTAAGCAGGTCAGCGCCTTGTTTCCAGCTTTGACCGTTCAGTAATCACTGTTCTGCATTGGAGGATTAGGCAGTGTAAGAAAAGGAGGTTTACTGGGAGAGATAGGCCATGCTGAATGGAATTAGTTGGGTTTCGCAAATTACCCTGTGAAACTTGATTTCACACAGCGGTCAGGGTCTGGAGACGTTTAAGCCTTTAAAAAATACACCTAGGTTTTAGAAACGCACTAAATCTGCATGTTGATTATTAGTTTAGTGGATTGTTCTGCACAGCCTGACTATGAAATAATAGATGGGGCAAACATTTTTTGTTTTTATTGTTTGGTACAAAAAGAGTGCAATGCAACAATTATGACTGAAAGATATATTTTATATAACATGACTTTTCTAAAATCTAATTTTACAATCTAAAACGCCGGAAAAGTCACTAATATGATTAATTAGCAATTAAAATGTGGTTTCTGTATTTTATTTTAGAACAATAGTCAGTGTGGGGGTTTTTTTTCCAGTGGGAAGTACTTTCTCTGAAATCATGTGTGAAGTCTTGCCAGAATTATTATTTTTTTTAATAAACAGAAAACAACAAAAGGCTTTCCTTGACTGGATGATAATAAAATTTGCATGAACGGAAAACTTTCCATCATCAAGTTTGGGCTGCGGACTAAGATTACAAGGACCAACAGTCTGTGGATCATAAACTATGAATCATAAACTATGTAAACCCGTTTGCCCTTGCAGGATTTATGCAAAGGTGTCTCGTTGTCAGTGCTCTCACGTTGCACAGAGCTGATCACAGATCCCTTATGGCCCATTTTTAGAGCTGAGCTAGTGCTTAACTGTCCTTATTCACGTCTCATTTGCCCGTTTTGCAAAACCATAAAATATGTGTGGTGTTTTCACACCATTAAATCTTGAGTGTGATGTATTGTCATCTGCCAAGGAGAGCGATCCATAGCAGTATTAGCCTATATGATCAGAATTGAGATACAAGCGGAGATACTTGCTCTTCTCTGCAATATCTGTAGATGTATGAACTGTATAACTGTGTATAATACTGATAAATGATCAAAGTATACAGAGTAAACAGAGTCTTTTGATGGGAACATTACAAGGAAGAAATTATGCATCCTGTCATGAGACATCTGACTTCCTTCATTGTGTATATAGAAATATCTGCTTATGGTACAAAAGTAAACATAAATCCATTTATCTTATCTAATAATCACAAATAATATTATAAAATTACTTGTAGCAGGAAAACTAATGATTAAAGTTGAACTAATATTTTGATCTATTTTAAAAATGCAATGTCCTTAAAAATAAGTTTAAGTAAAAAAAAAAAAATTAAATATATATATATATATATATATATATATATATATATATATATATATATATATATATATATATATATATATATATTTTTTTTTTTTTACTTTTTAATGTTGTTAATTGTTATTAGTGTAATATTTTAACCATATTATTCTTCTCTTATTAAATTAAATTAATTAATTTTTAATTAAATTATTAAATATTAATATTAATTAAGCTTATTTTTTTAAAAAGGCGTTTTGGTGAACACAAACTAAATTCTTTCAATTTAACTAACTTTAGTTGCATTTTATTATTATTATTATTATTATTATTATTATTATTATTATTATTATTATTTCCTCCTGCTGTCTATATTACTGAACAGGCTTGCAGAACCACTGTCTTACAGTGTTGGGTCATCCTGTAATTTTAGATATAGGAACATAAGGCTGAAATGATAAAAAAGCTAAAAGCCAAAATAAGATGTGCCTTTGTGGCACAATAATTAACAAACTGACCCCAGGAATTCATGTGCAGTTGTGTTAATGAGAATAAGAGCTGATTTTCTTCCTCCTCTCTCTCACACTTCAGCACAAAGCCACATCACCGTCCAGTGTTTTAGATTTAAATGCTGAAGAACACACAATACAGAAACCCCCACAGGTTCAGTGCTAATCGATCTCACTCTTTGTGTCTCTAAACGCAGGAAGTGCTTTGTGAGGACTTCTCAGTGAGTTCTAATGAAAGCTGCTAATTTGGGAGAGCTGGCAAATTAACAGACCTCCAGGTCTCTCAAGAGAGCATTTTGCTTTTAAATGGCGTCTTTGAGGAAGGACAGAAAATGCGATTCTGATGGGTAAAGAAGGAAGGAAACAGAATAAGTACATTTTGAATGGAAGCGTTAAGGGGAACATTTGAGAATTCTGCCACAGACGGCCCATTGGTATCCGATTCACAAAAAAAGCCAAGTATAGGTACAAACAAAGAAAGTAGGCATTGTTTGTATTATATCGAATATATCTTTTTTTATTCTTTTTACATTTCATAATACACAAAATGGGTTAAAAATGTGGAGAAGGAGCAATTATAGAAGAAAATATAAAACTTAAAACCGTAGCAGAATTTTTTTATGGGTGGTCCTGGTATAAGTGTCCCATAACACAGGATTTTTTGATAAAAATAATGATAAAAGACATGCAAAAAAAATATATATATATATATATATATATATATATATATATATATATATATATATATATATATATATATAATTTATATATATATATATATATATATATATATATATATATTATATATATATATATATATATATATATATATATATATATATATATATATATATTTATTTATATTTATTTATTTATTTCTAGTATATTATATTTAGTGCTGTCAAACGATTAATTTACGCAAAAAAAAAGTTTTCTTTACATAATAAATGTCTGTGTACTGTGTATATTTATTATGTATATATAAATACAAACAGATGCATGTATATATTTAAGAGAAATATAATTATTATAATTATTATTTAATATGTTTATGTATAATATAAAATCTAATAGCATATAAATGCATATTTTCAAGATATACACTGCATGTGTGTATTTATATATGCATAATAAATATACACCGTATATATTATGTCAGGAAAAGCTTTTAATTGGGATGCAGTTAATTGCAGTTGTATGTATTTTGTATGTATGTAGTTGATATTTTTTTTTACAATCATTTAAATTGAATATATTATATTCATTCATTTTAGATCACAGATTCTAAGTAACTATCTGACATGCACCGTATCTGGTTTTATGTCTGCTAAATTAAAGATAGCTCAACAAACGGCGGGACCATACTGATCCCGGTCCTGCAAGCTGAAAAGCACAGAAACAGGTCCGACAGACTCCGAGAGAAGAGGAAGAGGAAGAACAAGAAGACTGAGGAGAGGAAGACTAAAGCCCTGCAGATTTACTCCAAGCTTCAGGACGGAAAAGACCAGACAGAGTCCACCCATCAGAGCCCTTGCTCGAAGTTTGAGGACTGTAAGTACACAAATTCATGTGGAAAACCAATTTGAATTAGTACACTAATAAGGCGAACGCACTCTGGCATAATTTCCAAGTCGCTTATTTACAAGTCTGGCAATTTCAGCTGTTGATTGATAAGGTTCGTTCAGTTTTCATTTTACAGACAATAAAAAAGCTCACACCATTCAAACAGAGAAGCCCAGCGCTGTAATTTGACACTGTGTACACACTCCAGCCGCCCCACCATCTCTTGTTTAGTTTTGAGCTCGGAGCTTTGCACTTGATTTTTTAATTAGCTATGCTTTCGAGTGGCGTTCTGCCGGTCTACAGCGATGGTCCCAATTTGCCGGTCCTTTTCATGATTGGATATGCGGTTTGGAGTGCTGAGGAGAGTGAGAGTGTGCACCGAAGGTCAAGGTGAAGGGGCGGAGCTCCAGAGGGGTTACGGGAGGTCGCCGGGCTTGCGTGAATGCAGGGGCATTGTGTGAATAGGCCTGATTGGACAGGTCCCTTCAGCTCCTAATCAAGCACAAGAGGAGGAAGCAAGCAGCTGTCGCTCACATCAGAGATGAGTGTTGCTCTTTGTGCGTATGCGGATGAAAGTGAGAGGAGTTTGAAAGGGAGAAAGAAGAGAGAAAGAAAGTTGTTTAGTGCTGAAGATCTGAATCTGGTTCAAACTGACTCAGATTTGTCACTGTTTTGAGTCCTCCTCAAATCGTTCTCTTGTAGCGATAGGATTCCCCCCGCATTCATCATAAATTGTGTGTATGAATATGTGCGAGGCCTCTCAGACACTTGTGAGTGTGGCTCCTCATTAGGGACTCAAAAGCCCTAATTGGACATAATTTGTACCCACTCTCTATACTGACCAAAAAATCAATGCACAAATGACAAGTGTCACAAAATAGGTCTGGCCTTTCCTGCTCTTTCATTTTTCCCTGTCTTTCCCCTCTTTTATGGTGCTTTCCCTTTCTGTGGCCCCTACCTGCGGTAGGTATTCAGTGTGTGGAGCACTTTCGTGTTTGTTAGGCTATGTCGAGAATGGAATACTATACTACATGCTACACAGCAGAGCACAGTGCTTACTTTTTTCTTTTAAGTGAGTGAAATTTAATTAGTATGCTTGGCTGGTGTGATCTGATCTCAAAAATCTGCGTGGTTTTCAGCTCAATAAAAAAAAGAATAAATATTGTGTTTTATACGGAGCCCCTCGCATGACCTAAAGGGGGGAAATATATTACGGCTATGATTTTATCATTTGTTCCCATGCATTACTTATTAATGTGTGGCCACTTTTATAAAGTTGTTTCCGCATTTTAATCAATTAGAGTCCACATTGAAATTTGTTCTTTTTTATTTAGTTGAATTGTGAACACTATTTTAGCACAATGTGGCCATGAAATGAGTGAAAAAAACTGATGACAAATATTTTAATAATAGCCACAATATCTTTAACTTTAAAGTAACTGTATAAATAATATCAAAAATAATGTGTCAATAATGAGATATTTATGGCCAGTATTTCTCTCTTTGCAGTGGAAATAGGGGAAATATATTTGTATGATGTTTTAAACAGCCCTTATTTGTAAACCCAAATATACGAATACTTCCTTAATTTAATTTTTAGATTAGTTGTGTGTCTGAACGAGTGTGTGTCTAAAATAAAATCCTGAAAATTACCAACACGACTGTTTTACAGTATTATGTGTGAAATGTATCCTACACAAATGCACACTTTCTAGAACATATTAATTACTTTGACAGTATCTGGATACTTAATAAAATAAAATAAAATCTAAATAAATCTAAATAAAATAAACACAATAAATTAAAATATACAATACAAAGTTGCACATAAAAGGTTGTATGTTTAGTATACTATTTCAAACAAACTTTAAACCACAGAGCAGGAAAAAAAGTTATTTTATTATGATTATTTCTAATGTTTAATTCAATTGATAAAGGTGTTGTTACTGTAAATTTAATTGTTATATATTATATCAGAATTTTTTAGTACTGTCATATTTTAGTTAAGTTTGCATTGTAATTATAAGTATAATAATATGCACTAATTAATAATTAAATAAAATGACTTAGTACAGTGCACATATTGTGTACAACAAAAAAACTCAGAGCTTAAAGAAAGTTTGAATTGCAAAACACTGTTAAGAGCAGGGTCAGGTTTGGTAGTTTGGTAAGGTGTTACAGAGACAACAGTATAATTATGAAATTAATTACTGGAAGGTATTTTAAGTGAAGTATAAAAATGTAGAAAGTGACAAAAGACCAGCATCCCATATGTACCTGACCAGCATATGCTGTTTTTTTCAACAGGGATATCGGTTTCACTTAATTTTGATGCTCCCTTATGAACAGTCTGTTGCCAATAAGTAACTTAGCACCTACATGTCAACTAACTTTCATCAGAGTGTTAGTGGAGGATTGGTAGACTGGTAGGGTTAGGCTTAGAATAAGTTGACATGTTCTTGAAAAGCTACCTATAGCCCGTATAATAACAATGATCGTCACAATAAAGACTTAGCAGACATAAATATACTTAAACTCTAATGAAAGTTAGTTGACATGTAGGTGCAAAGTTACTTATTGTCGACAGAAGTGTTACCGGGTTATCAAATGATTACAGTTAAGCACAATCTACATAAAGTGACTCCAAAAATTCATTCCAACAAAGAAACTCTGAGCTTAAAGTAAGTTAGAAAGAGAACTTTGTGATGGTGTTCATACAATCTTTCCAGTAGCCCTTATCTATGTTTCTTCTTGTCACTTGGAGAAAGTGGAGATCTCTGATAAATGTTAGCACTGACAGAGAACACCTGGTAGGCCTGAGACTGCCCCACCCTACTTGTTTGCTAGCCTGCTAGCGGTTAGCGTTCAGACTGTGTAGGAGGCTGACTATGTGTTTCCCTTGTTGAATGGCTTCTTCAAAAGCTCAGCATCCTGAAAGACCAGAAAGTGTGCGTGCGTATGTGTGTGTGTGCGTGTGTGTAGGGGTACAGTGCCTTTATGTAAGCTCTATTTGCACAGCGCTAAAGGATGGAATAGCTGCGTGTGTTTACCATTAGCTCAGAGTGACTAGGCAAACAAACAGTCCGGCTATTGACGAGCACGAAGCATGGAATATGCTCGCTGTTTTCAAAGCTCACAGCGAGAGGGAGAGAAGTGAATCTGTCAAAGACTCTATTATGCTGCGTCCAAACAGAGTGGGCCTTTCCACAATGCCCTTAATAAAGGGACAATGTCAAGGAGAGCAGCGGCGATAATGGCAGATGATTTGGCCATTGTGGGGTTATCGCTGTAGATAAGTTATAACAGATGATTTGCCCTTTGTGGAGTTATCGGTGGAAATCAGGGTGTAGTGGTTTGTGAGGGATTGTGGTCTGTGTGTGTTTGAGAGTGCATGGCATGCAGCCAGCAGGAGGAGTGTGGTGCCTGCGTGTGTCTTTGTTTGTTTTTTTCCCCCCTCCTTTTCAAGGGCAGTGAAGGGGCGGAGCCGCGTGTCCGGCGGCCAACAACAAAGCTCGCTTCGAGAGGTCTGCCAAAATTTGCCCCCTGCACTTGTTCAAAGGGACCAAAGTACAGTGCCAAATTTCGAATAATCAAGGAGCACAGCAGAGAGTTGGACGGCCTGCGTAAGTTATTTGTCAGTTGGGTCAGCACCGCAGCGACCTGCACGTGGCAGAGTGCATGCAAAGTGTGTGTGTGTGTGTGTGTGTGTGTGTGTGGGGTGTAGATGTGGCATAGGCCGGGAAAGCACGTAGAGTGGCCACCAAAAGAGTTTAGTGACAGGTAAACATTTTTGAATAAAGCATGTGTCTTATGGAGTATTATATAACAAAATCAAGTATACTTTATCAAATACTTTTACTTTTGTATGATATCAGCTCAAAAGTGTCTAATATATATATATATATATATATATATATATATATATATATATATATATATATATATATATATATATATATATATATATATATATATATATATATATATATATATATATATATATATATTCATATACTGTGTTTTTGTACACTAGATAGTACATTGGAACATTGGATACAGGATAGTAAAACATAAACAAATAGTAAGTGATGTTTATCAGTTATGATGTTTTTAAGTGTAAGTGTTTAGGGTTAAAAATTAATAGAGGTCTATGGAAAGTCCTCAGAAGTCACAGAAACAAGTGTGTGTGTGTGTGTGTGTGTGTGTGTGTGTGTGTGTGTGTGTGTGTGTGTGTGTGTGTGTTATTAGAAAAATGCCTTTTTGTATAGATTTTTTTTATCCTTGTTTTGGATATTAGAATAAAATCTTTCAAAAATTTTACAAAATGATTTTAATTAAACTAAAACGATCTACGGATTTTTTCAGCAGATTATGTCACTTTTATCGGTCGTTTTTTTTTTTTAAATCAAGCTTTAATTTTGTCAAATGTAAAATGGCAATGATGCACAAAAGTGTGAAAATATTATTTCATTTTATGCATTCAAGATGAAAAATCGCCATTGCAAATTGTCTCCTTTTTCCTTTCCATTTTCACTTATTAAACAATAATTAGAAATCACTGGAATGACACAAATGTTCATGAAATAAAATGAAAAATGCTGCATATGTCCAATGTTAGCCATTAGTTTATTTTCCAGAAATCCAAAGCGTGTACCTCTAGTTGGAATAAAGACTCAATTTTATTTGGTTTTGACCGTTACTGCGCTTTTGATAGCCACTGTCATGCTTTTACATATACTGTATGTAGAGCGACCCCAATCTGAGAAAAGAGGTCATAGTCTGCAGACTCAATTTGACCTTGTTAGTAAACTATGTAAGGGAGTCTATCCGAATGATGATGAACATAAACAAAGCTACGGGATTAAATATGGAGCACAAACAAATACGGGTACAAAAACGGCCTCAATAATGCACAATGAGTCTCTGTGTACGAATAACGGCGTTACTTTTGAACGGCAAAAAAAAGTTGCATCATCCGAACGTAAATCAAAAAAGAAAATGAAACTAGACTTTCCGAGACAGTAAGAAATAACCGTATACAGAACAGCAAAAATGAACATCCATTATTCATTGGCTAAAGCCGTGAAAGGACGTGCAATCAGTGCATTGCAGTGAAACAGCTGTGAAGTCCTGCCCTGAAGACTGAGTGTTAAATGGGATGTGACTGCAGTTTTCTATGGCGTCTTCAGCCTTTTGGATAGAACGATACCGGCTTGAGACCGTCAGCCCTCATAGAGGAGTGGAAAAAGAGAGCAACAAAGCACCAACGCGCAAATGTGGTTGACGGGGTGCACGTCGCCCGGCTCTTGTCACCCCGTCACACTTCTCTTATTCTCGGACCTCCATTTGCTACTGAATTGCCGTCACTCCCATTAGAGATTACGAGAAATTCTGTTCTTGCAATCTCCCGTTCGGTCTCTTTCTCTCTCTCTCTCTCTCTCTCTCTCCACCTATTTTTTTAAGACGACTTCTCTTGATTAACATTTTCTGCTAGGCTTCACACCAAAGGGCCCAACCTGTGTGCAGCAAAGCCCACAGTTGAAAAAAAGCCATCAGCCGCTGAAGTAGAATCAGATAAGGCTATCAGGCGGGAGGCGTTAGCCCAGGAGCTTTGTGCCCCCTCCATCCCCCTTGCCGCACATTTGCCTGTGCTTCCTCCCTCAATCTCTCACTCCACTGCACCTTTTGTTCAATTGATTCCACGGCACAGAAACCCCCCCCCAAACATACGCATACACACACACACACACACACCATGAGCCACAAATCCCTGAGTGGACCGGTGGTCTGAGATAGGATGCAGTACTCTGGTGGGGTCTAAAAGACATCCATGATGGAGTTTAACAGAGGACTATAGTGAAGTTCAAAGGCCTCTGGAGGAAGCAAAATAAGGGATACGGTGCAGATATAGAAAGTGTCAGAAACTGCTTTCATATTTTAGAAAGTTAGAAAGATGACGACTGATAAATCAACCTAAAAATTAAAGCAATTTTTTTTTACCGGACTATAAGGTAACTTCATCAATATGTTGAGTACAAAAACAAAATTATTTCTGCTTTTTAACTCTCATATTCCTAATAAATGGGTCGTCTCCTTTTACAGTAAAATAAAATTGATAAAATATATATATATATATATATATATATATATATATATATATATATATATATATATATATATATATAATGCTTTAAGTTTTTCCTGCCTTGCATCATTAAAAAAAGCATAAATATAACAAATATATTTTGAAGTTAAGAATGAATGAATGACTGAAGTTTTTGCTTAAAAAAAGCAAATAAATAAATGTTTATGTAAGTTTATGCTTGAATTATTTTTAAATGTAAATGTAAATAAATAAAGTTTAAGCTTAATAAAAAATGCAAACTTGTAAAGTAAATAAATACATAAATAAGGTTTATGCTTAAAGATGATAAAAATAAGCAAATAGAGAAGGAAATGCACAAATAATGTTTAGAGTAACAAAATGGCAAATAAGTAATAACGAACTAAATAAATAAATAATGTTCTATTTGAGATTTTATGTAAAGTTTACATTTCTAAAATAAACAAATCAATAAATTAAGCTAATAAAAAATGTGAACTTGCATTGTAAGTAAATAAATAAATATATAAATAAACAAATTAGATTTATACTGAAAGAATGCAATATACTACTACTAATAATAATATTAATAAGAAATAAATAAATAAATTCATTAATTAAACAATTGTCAAATAAGCAAAAATAAATATAGAAATACATACATACAGTGTTTCTTTTATATTTTATATAAAGTTTACATTTCTAAAAATAAGCAAATCAATAAATTAATTAAGCTTAATAAAAAATGTGAACTTGCAATGTAAGTAAATAAATAAATATCTAAATAATCAAATTTGATTCATACTGAAAGAAAACAATATATAATAATAAATAAATAAATTCAATTCATTAATTAAACAACTGCCAAATAAGCAAAAATAAATATATAAATACATGCATACAGGGTTTCTTTTATATTTTATATAAAGTTTACATTTCTAAAATGAGCAAATAAAAAAATAAATAAATAAGGTTTAAGCTCAACAAAAATGACAACTGGAAAATGAATCAATAAATATTATCTAATGTTCTAAAAAAAAATTCTGGAAAACAAGACTAAATTAGAGCAAATATGGGGGAAAAGAGCTACGTTTATACCTCCTGGTGTGAGTGTGCATGTTGTGAACATGCCATGAATCTGGCTGCATCCGCTATGCATTTTTCATGAGCCAGACATGGCATTACTAGACACAGAGAGAACACAATTGTCAAGTGCGAGCGTCCCGGCTGCGGAGCCCATATAGTGAGAAAGCAGATGAATACACATGTGCAGCCCAGTCGGATCAGATCCAGACAGTGGCAGCAAGACTGGGACGTCAGATTCAGTGTCTTGGGAGCATCTGAGACAGATGAGTGCAGATAAAGAGAGAGTCAGTGAATACAGATCAGCTCAATGATCCGAACAGATCACTGTTTCAGATTTGACGCTAAATCCAAGCGCTGCCGAGGGACCGGGGTGACACCAGAGCTCCCGCTAGCCGCAGTTATTTGCAAACAGATGTGCGTCCCTGGACCGAGAGGTTTTGATCAATCAGGCCTTAACAAGTCAAGTTGACTACATGCGAATGTAACACTTTGCATGTGAATGGGAGAGGCCATGCAAGGCCCGGGTTTGATTAGGGGTAAGCTGATAAATGGCAGATTGAATCGGCCCCCTGCGAGCAGGCCGCAGCTCATTGGGCCCAGTGCTTTAAATCCACACTGATATCAACTCTTTCCTCCCTATTCTTCTGCCTCGCTGATGAATAGATCCATTATTCAGTGGATTCTGTCTATCATTGTAGTTCGTTTCATGTATTGGAGTGGAAGCAGCTTAAATGAGTTCTCCACAGCTTCCTTCCCTCCCTTTTCTTCCATTTCTTTTTAACTTTTTGGTTCTGATCCTCTTTTCCTAACTCATCTTAGTTTTCATTCCCATCTGTCTGGCCAAATGGTTGGTTTTCTGTCTTTCCCAGCACTTAAGGCTTCGTTGTAACCGGTGACCGGTTTCATTGTAATTCATTCGTAGTAAATAGTAAAATACATGGCTTTAGCTTCTCTGGCATTGTTCTTTAGGCCAAATACAATAGCCTCCAAATTTTCAAATGCACCAGTCAGTAAGATTTTTGAAAGAAATGAATACTTTTAAGCAGTGAAGACATCAAAAGTGACAGTAAAGACATTTTTAGTGTTACAAGAGGTTTTTTTTTAATGTATCATGGCAGTACAGCAAATCCACATAATATGATGATAATTTCTGAAGGATCATGTGACACTGCATACTGAAGTAATGGCTGTTGAAATTTCACTTTTGGCATTGCAGGAAACAATATTTCACAATATTAATGTTTTTACTGTATTTTTGATCAAATAAATGCATCCTTGGTGAGTATAAATGACAAAAATTGCATTCATAACATGGTTAATCCACTTATTTGTGACACTTTAAAATGGGGCTCTATTCAAATCCCTTTTTTTATTATTTGATCTATTGAGAAAAATGTTGCAGGTAATTGTAAATAATGTCATTTATTAAGATATAAATGTGTCGGCATTCATGTTAATTATTGTTAATGATTACAGCCTTATTGTAAAGCGTCACCCACTTTTTAATAACCTTGTGTGCTTTTTTGCAGTTGATTTTCTGGCCAAGTACTGCATCCTCAGTCAGGACAAGTTGTCCATGTACAAAAGGGCTTTTGAGGCCGTGAGTAAAAAAAAAATCGGACAGTTTCCACATCAAAAAGAACGGTTTTGTTCATTTTCATACGCTGGTAATGACAGTAATCACTTAACTGTCACTAACCCTGACTGTGATGCTCTGTGCCTGCAGGCTGATAGTGATGGAGATGGTTATCTGAGCTGTCTCCAAGTGCTGCTGGCATTGAAAGAGATCATTCCCCCAGAACTTCTGACTGAAGAAGAGGAAATATATGTGTACAGGGTAGTCGCCACCTTTACACGCAAAACAAATACGATCTGCCTGTCTCTCGTTTTTATCACAATGTCTGGAGGCAATTCACTAAGAATGATTTGGGCCGGCTGATAGCGACATTTATTTGCATGTACTGCCTGTATAAAGGAATCATGCAAATTAGGTAACAAACCAAACACAACCAATAAAATCTGTGTCGATATATATATATATATATATATATATATATATATATATATATATATATATATATATATATATATATATATATATAAATATAAAAAAATTATTTTAATTTATAAAAAATTAATTGTAAAATTATTAAGTAACTGATTATTAATTATTGCATTCATTATTTGTTGTTTTTTATTTTATGTTTTATATATTATCAAATATATAAAACAAAATAAAGAGCAACAAATAATGCAATAATTAATAGTCAATTATTAATTACTGCATTAGTTAACATGAACTAAGAATAAACTACACTTCCACAATTTATTAACATTAGTTCATGTTAATTTCAGCATTTACTAATGCATTATTAAATGCGCAATCTGTGTTTGTTAACATTAATTACTGCACTGTGAACTAACAATGTATTACTGTATTTTTATTAACTAAAATGAACAAAGATTACTAAATAGTAATAAATGACACCTTACTGTAAAGTGTTACCATTTTTATTTATATTTTTAAGTTTTTATTTTTAATTTCAGTTAAAGTTTTAGTAATTTTATTAAGCAGTAGTTCTTGTGTTTATATGTCTACGTAGTTTTCATTCATTTCTTTCTGTTACGGTTCATCAAAACAAACAAAATGTTGATAAAAACTAAATAAAAATAAGAAATATTGCCTTTATTTCAGTTAACGTTTATTTAATTTCAAGTAATGAAAAATGGTTTTAATTTTAGTTTGCTATAATAATCCTTGTGCTTGCACTAAAAAAACTATATTGTCTTTATTTAAACGTGTATTTGCTTTTATTTAAATACGTATATGATCTTTTCTCAGATTCTGGAGCTGGTTGATTTCAGAGTGACAGAAGGCCTTACGGATCTGCGTCTGTTTGCTGTAGTGGCCAGTCTGGCCCAGAAAATAGCCACACTCGAGTGAGTCAGCAGGCCAAGCGTTCAACGTACACAATAGCGTTAGAAGAGGAGTCACTGACCTTCCATAAATATTCACGGCCAGTTCATAAGTGTTTGTGTGTGCAGGACCCAAAATTTGTGTATCCGTTAGAAGCGTCTGTTGCCATTCGATCGTACAAAATGTAACGTGACGTGCGATTGGAGGGTGACCCATGACAGCCTGGGCGGTCGTGTGTCGTCTTGAAGTCCATTACTGTGATGAGGGTTTGGGGGCATTTGGCTGTGATGCTACATTACAGCCCATATGCCAGAAATTCCCACACACAGGCTCTTTCATTCGCGCTCACTTTTTTTTAGGATCTTTAACAGCTTCCACTCAACGCAGGGGCCCATTCTGGGTTTCCTGGGTTATGTGTGCGAGGGGATCTGGGGTCACGCCTCTTCGCTGATTTACGGCACTGCTCTTTGAGCGAGTGAGCGATGCCTTTTCCCTGCACTAGTGGTCAAACGAAACAAAAAGGAACAAGGGTGTTTCTTTGGAAAGGCCACAATAGGGACATTTATGTGCGTTAACCTTTTCCGTCAACCTCTTCTGAACCCTGATATGAATTTGACCCCATTCATTAGCTGATATACACCCGTGTTCGCTCATTACAGTGGACATAACCCTCAATAAACGTCAAAATCCAGTTCCTTGACTGCCTGTCCACAGCACCTCCTGCCATTTTTTACTTTCACCATCTGTCTGCGCTTTGGCACTTTCTCTCAGAGCTGTGATTAAGTTTAACCATCACATTTCCATACAGAGATATGAGCGGCGCTTCCTCAAAACATAGCGTCTTCATCTACCTGTGTATGTTTTTGTGGGTTGGAAGCATAGGTAAAAACGTCCTGGGTGGCCCGCGAGTGTTCTGAGCTGTCCGCAGGTTCAATTCCAGTGACAAGAACAGTAAATCTGTGGCTTAATTGGACCGACTCAGCTGCGAATCACTGCGTGACTCACTGCACCAATACAAAAAAAAAAACTGGAGGGAAACCTGAAACGACCTCCTTCAGCATCCCGCCTCTATCTCTCTTCCGCACTCTCTGACCCGGTCCAAAACATAAACACACTTACCGCCAAAACCGGCTTGTCAAAACAACTCCGTCCACCCAAACTTTAAGTGGGTCACCCGTCTGCCCCTTCCAAAAACCCAACCATATCTTGCAACCCCCCTGCCAGAACCGCCAAAACTTTGGCAATTACGTAAGCGTGAGGTCCGCGGTGATGGGGCGCAACAATAGAAATGGGTTAGAGCTGCTATTATCCTCCTTTCTGTCGCTGGCGTGCTCTCTGTTGCCCCGGCTATTATCCACGCTGCAGTTTGGGCTCTTTTTCTGCAAACCAAGTGCAATTAATGATCATTAGCTGGCCTGTCTCCCCTCATTCCCATCAAACCCCCTCCTGCCTTACCACTACCCCGGGCGAACAGGCCAATAGCGGTTAGTCTAAGGGTGGCGTACCAGCAGCTATTCTCCTCCCAGCATGCTCCTGAACGGAGGGGCTCGTTAGCACGGGGGATGACCATCGCTGTGCCACACGCTGGACAGTGGCGCTCTGTCCCGACTGAATAGCCATTGCCTCCGAGCAATTATCCCAGTGTGTGCGCGTGCAAGTGTATATTTGTGTAGGTGTGTGTTGGGCACATTGCTCCAGAGGATGTCCCCTGAACACCCTCCTCACACTGGGGCAGTTTTTTTTTTTTTTATCCGTTATACTGGCGGGTTTGGGATCATTGTTTTAGGGGACAGGCCATAATGAGCAACCACAATGGGCTCAAAACACTTTAGCATCATTGACCCCCCCCCACCACCAAAACCCAAAACAACGCGCCACACGATTAGGTCCCGCTGGAAAAATACCCGCCAAAATACAGCAACATACCAGCTATCCTTGCATAACCCCATCATCTTATATATTGTATTGTGTGTGTATATATATATATATATATATATATATATATGAATATATATATGTATGTATATAATAACTAATTCATCATAATTATATATTTATTTCATAATATATATATATATATATATATATATATATATATATATATATATATAAAATTATATTTAAAACCACTTATATTGATATTTTAATTGTACAGTGATAATACCAGTTACATGAGTGCTAAAATAATTTAATAAACTAATAATAATCAATATATCTAAAATTGTATCAGCATTATTTCATCAAATATTGATCTGAAAGACCTCCTTTTTAATTCACAGTGATTTCATGCGCTCCCTCATCAGCAAGATGGATTTCAAATCTCTGGAGACGAAGCTTTGCAAAGCCAAGGTTTGTTTTGTATAATGGTATTTAGTGTTAAAAATGAACATCTGTCATACTCGCTGGCAAACTCTGATCATTCGGCAATTCTGTCCCTCGTTCTCCCTCTCCCTCTCTCAGTAGGAACTAATTACAGTGAAATAGAGACCATAAAAAACTCAAACGCTCAAACGCTGGCTTAGTAAAACTAGCTGTTTCCGTCAAGCACCTTGCATGTGCATAGAGAAATGAGGTTTTCTCTCATTTTTTTTCCTTCAGCCTTCCCCCTCCCTCGTATTCATGGATTACAGGCTGTAATCTCATTAAAGTGGCCGGCAGTGTACATCCAGTGCAGCGTGCTCTGTAATCAGGCAAAGACATACTGCTCATCTCGGATAAAGCAGAGGTATAAGGTGGCCATTCAGCAGCAAGACCCGACCGGGCCCATTGAACAGAGAGGGACGGCTGCTGAAAAGCGTGGAGATTTAAAAGTTGATGGCGGAGGTTGGGGAAACTGAGCTCCTGCCCGGGTCTTGGGGTTAGGTGGAGAGGGGAGGCTAATTACAGAGTGAGCTGGGCTTGAATTGTTATCGAGCGAGAGGAGAGAAGAGTGGGCGCTTTGCCAGGGGATTACAGGACACACACACACACACACACACACACACACTCACTTTTAGTCATTACCTTGGATGCATTTAACTGTGCAAACAGGTGCGCTCACAGAAGAGTAGGAAAAGGCCGCTGTAACTTGAGCCCCCTCAGACACACGTGTGAACCCGAGCACACGCTTTCACGCGCACACACCAACACACAGGTTATACCGACATCAATGCCCTGACTATCTAGAAGTGTGCAATAGGTGATGACCGGGGCCAAATGATTATATTCACGAGGGATTTACACATGTGGAGGGAGGGATATATGTATGGGTCCATGCTGCTGTGAACCACAAGTTATGTACAAAACTATATGTAACTATATATAAGGGAGCATATTCAATTTTATTGACAAATGGGTAAAACCTAAAATATTGGAAAATTTTGAAAATGTATAATTATTTGGGGTGAAAGCAATTAGTCTTTTGATATGTCATAAATACATTTTTTGTTGTAAATATGCCTTTAAAAATGTATTACACTGAATGACATTTTAGTGTGTATCATCTTTAAATCAGTATTTTTTTTTTTTTTGCTCAGAAATACAAAAACAAAATTGCAATTAAATTAAACAGAAAACTTTTTACATTTTTTGGGGGGCGACAACAACAATTTAAAGCAGTATTACAGTTTTTATGCTTAAACCCTTTCTCGACTATATATATATATATATATATATATATATATATATATATATATATATATATATAAGCCATAATTAATCACATCCAAAAAAGTTTTTGATTATGTAATATATGAATGTGTAGTCTGTGTGTATGTTCATTATGCACATAAACACATGGAACAGATATTACATTCATTGATACTAACCTGAGTATGTGTGTTTGTTGTACAGCAGTTGTTCTTGTTCCTGCTGGAGGCCCAAACAGGGGGTGCTGTGGTGCCAGAGGGCTGCATTGGGGCAGAGCAGCTCCTAGTGGAGCTCAAGGCAGGGGGCATCAGGCCTGAGCACGAGGCATCGGTGAGACAGGAACTTCGCAGTTTGCGCTCCCTCGATCTTCTTGACTTCCTTGCTCACCTGCCTCTCTTTATCCTCATTCATAACTCAGTTGTCGCCAACCCCTTCGATGACTCCAGCAACCTATGATGAATCAGCAACAACTGTTTGCACCAATAATTAGGCCATATTAACACACAAAAATGCTTACATTATATATATATATATATATATATATATATATATATATATATATATATATATATATATATATATAACTTTTATGTATATAAAAAAATTTTGAGGCTGCATTTATTTGAAAGAAATACATTTACCAAAAAAAAGTAAAATAAGAGTTTTCCATTATTTTTACAAATTTATTTCTGTAATGCAAATCAAAATTTTCAGTTGCCATTACTCCAGTTTCACATGATCTTGCAAAAATGATTTTGATATGCTAATCAAAAGTACTTCAGTACTACGTTGCAAACAGGTGTGCTGCTTAATATTTTTGTGGAATGTTTTTTTTTTTTTTCACAAAGTGTTTTTGATTAATACGAAGATCAAAAAGCTTTAATGATGCTATAAATGTTTTATTATTGCTTTGATTATTTTAATTTCTTTTACCCCAAACTTTTTAACAGTAGTGTATGTGAGAATATATCACAACTAAAATAATTATATCAATTTAAATTATATTTCATGTATATTATAGGAAATATTTTTTGACATTTAATTATGCATTACAATTATATTCTATTCTATTATATTCTATTATATTATGTTATCTTATGTTATGTTATATTATATTATATTATATTATATTATATTATATTATATTATATTATGTAGTAAATACAAGTGGGCCAATTAAAGAAGTAGAGATTCATATCATATTTTGTATACTTTTGTATACTTTTTCAAAAGATCAAGTAAGACTGTACAAATATTGTCCCATTTATGTAACTAAATCAAAATTAACTACAACAATGCTTTTTAATTATCCTTTTAGCACCCATGTCAGTAACTCGCTAAAAAGGAATAAACACTGTTTGACTGGCTGAACGTCAGAAACCCGGCACAGATTTCAGTCGCTGCCCAAAAGCGAGCCATCATTGCTGAACATATAGTAGAGTGGAGAGGAGTGCTGTCTGTGGTACTGAAACGCTGTTTACGTTGCACTCTTCAGGGCCAAAGTCAAGCAGCTCATATTTCATGCAGGCTACAGCCTTTATTAACGCCATTTGCAATTCTGCATAGACAGAGCGAAGAGTTTGTTCAGTGCGGTCGTCCAACTCCCAATCATGACCGATAATCACTCACCAGACCCGCAGGGCTAAGCAGAGGAAAGAGAAGAGCTCCGACAAGCACAGAGAGCACCGTCACATTCAGGAACAACAAAAGTGAGCATTTGTATAAGAAAGCGGAGGGAAGGATGGGGCAGGGGGGGAATGAAAAGGATCGAGGTAGCGAGAAAAACAGAGAACGACCGGTCTCATTTAGCCTAAAGAAATGGCCATGGACATTGGACAGTCGTGAAAAGCTTTCTGGGCACTCATGAGGAAGTGAGTGCTGTCTAACAGTCTGCGTCTTTAGATTTGCAAAGTCTGTAGAAGAAGTTGAGAGGCAGGGATGGCAGCACTTTCAAAGAGAGTGAAAGGGAGGCTGGAGAGGAGCGATAACAAGAAGTCCCCATGAATTTGAACAGGGAGAACATCAGAGGGGCCCGGATCACTAATCAGTGTGGGTTACATGCTGCCGCTCCCGTTCTATTCAGGCGTGGCATAATGAGGAGGCAACATTCTGCCACAATGGGATGGACACGCGGACGGGCTCCAATGGGCTGCGCCGCACAGCTACACACGCACTGCATTGCTCGCCGCCGTTCCCTTGGACACTGTTCAGATGGAGCGTGAATGGTTTGCGAGGGGGACTGGTGTCTTGTGTTTTCAGGTTAACCACGAAGAGCATTCACAATGGGAAAGAGTTTCAGCATGAAAATCACGGGGGGACTGCGTTGGAGACAAAAACAACGAAGCTGCACCAAGATTAGACTATTAAAACACAATTGAATTAAAATTGAATGGTTTTTGTTTTGCACTTTCTTTGTGAAAGTTGTTCCTTTCTGCCACGTCTCTTGATTAAACAAGCTTGTTGGAGGGAAGCCACAGATCTGAACGTGATATTTCATTAATCTTTCGCCGGCAGACACAAGGGGACGGAAAATCAAGTGGAAAATGTGCTTTATCCATCCAAGGCATCCCGATTTATTGATTTTTTTTAGGATTTAGAGCAAAAAAAAAAGCACTGCCTCTCTTCCCTAAATTAATTTCACACCAGATAAATATGAAGCTCTGGCTATTGAAATGTAACTGACAAATGGGTCCAGCACCGTACAATAAGAAGGTGCTTGGTCAAGCGTCTGATGGATAAGCGCAAAAATTGATTTCTCCAGCTAGTCGCCAGTTCAGACCCTTCCAATTTGGATGGTGGTTTAACATGTCACAGCGAATCACACAGCCGCAGGGGATTCTGGGACACCTGACTGTATACTGGGGGTTACCAAAGCAATTCCATGGAAGAACCGTTCTGGGCTCCAAAAAGAACCTTTCGGTAAAAAGTTCCGAAACTTATTCCTTTTCAGTGTAAAGATGCTTTAAACAATACGACCTTTTCCACTAAAGAATAACGGATAAGTTCAATGGATGTTAAAGGTTTTCTCACTGAAGCATGGACGCCAAAGAGAACCTTTATTTTTAACAGTGTATCTTTAAAAAAAAGTCTCGAACATCTTTTACCAAACTTGCTGGTTTAAAATAAAAAAAAATCGGTTTGAATCTAAGCTAAGCGCGAAAGCTTGGCTATAATTGATAAGATGGGGTACGTCGTCTTACCCAAAACAAAGCTCGCCTACTTTCGCCCGGAACATGTTTTTTTTCTTCTTCTTCTTCAACACCTGCCTCCTGCGCACAGCCTTCGCTTGAAGACGCCGTGTTTTTAAAGGGGCAGTTGTTGAGTCGCTGTCAGAAAGGCACACGCGCCTTCAGCCGACTCCACTCGAGCGCCACACGCGCGCGCGCGGAGCCTTTCAATTCATTACAGCAGGCACGCGCCCGCCCCGCGCGCACACACTTTACCTGTCAAACTCCACGACTGTTATTTCAACTCAGCGACTCCGACTTGCTTACGCGTAACTTAACGGGTGTCTTCTTTTTTTTTTTTTTTTTTAACGAATACGTTTCAACATTGTTTGCATTTTCGAGTCGTTTTAGGTGTTTCTTTAAAACGCAAGAAACTAAACACACCATTGAGCCCATATGATGAACATGTTTGAAATGTCTGTATTTTTGCCATAAAGTAGCCTAGAACATGCGTTGGCGGTTCGACTGGCCAGAAGTTTTGCAAAAGACATAAAACAACCCTTATAAAAAGGCTGAATATAATAATATATCGATAAAATGCATAATCGTGGTTGAAATGGGTTTTTTTTTTTTTTTTCAAAATTCAATATTTTTTGAGGTCAGCACAAATCGATGTCGGTGCGGCAGGCAGGAACATGAAGGAACACATCTCAACTGTAAACATTATGTTCTTAACAGTATTTGAACTGTTTTGCCCTGCGCGTTTCGCGTATCGGCTTGTTTCTCGGTATTTTAACAATCCTATTTTAATTGTTATCATTAATTTTGAACTCTAACTCTCTGATGGCTGGCTCCTGCGCGCTCTCTTCTCCCTTCGCCGCGCTCACCCTTAAAAAGCGTGAGTGGGGCGATCGAACAATATGCATATTTTCCAAAAGTGCCGTCTTCTCCAAATTGGCATTCATTATGAGCGCAGTCTGTGAAACGGTCCAGCATGCTGGTCACGTCTCCTCCTGCCTGACAACAGGCAGACTGCCGAGGGTTAGCAGGCTTATCACTTTTGTTGCCCATAAAAAAAGAAAGAAAGAAAGAATACGCGCAACGAAAATCTGCACTTGTCTGTTTTCGCGGAAAAGGCCGCGACGCACAAACCAAACCCAAGAGAACGTATTTCTTTTCCAAACTTTTATTATGAGACTAAACTGTAGAAAATATGGAGATAAGGCATATTCTTATTTTCTGAGATGCAAAACCCAGCATTGTAAAGGCAAAGTGGAACAGGCAGTGTGGAGACACAAAACACCTCCGTTTGGACAATAGCTGCATAACCTTTGATCACTCCCGAGTCGCATCACCATTGCAATTAGTATTCCTATTAAATAAGACACGTTGGTGTTGAAATCGAAACTCTTATAAACCTCCACGACCGTAAAGGGAATTGCCAGCTGCGATGCATTTGAGACTAGAAGTCTGAATAAGCGAGAGGTAATGAGCGATTTACGGCAGGCTATAGGTCAAAAATAGATACATATTAAAATGAACGCGTACAAAAACATCTATAAATCTCTTACATACAAAAATAGCTTAATATATTTCAAAAAAACAACATGTTTTATACAAATAGAACTTCATATAATAAAATTCGCCAAGTTGGAAGCATATTAGAGTTTGTGAGAGGGGTCAATCAGGGCAAACCTTCTTTGATTACATTAGCATAGGTAAAAGAACAACGTTTTGCTTATTGTTGTTGTTTTTAGTATACGCGCCACAGTGTAGTGGAAAGTCATTTTAAAAATAGATTTCTTGGGCGGATGCGCTGGAAGGACTGGACTCCCGCTCTTCCCTTTTAGTCCTTTGGCTCTTTGACACTCGGGACCCCGTGGTTTGCCGGTTTGTGTGGGCCATCTCTGGGTGCGGATTCGAGTCTATCCGAACCGGACCGAAGCGCAAACGCAGTGCTTTGTGTTCTTGGAGGACACCCGGGTTCCTCCCAAGCGAGTGCTGCGATTTTTAGGCATTTCCTAGAAAGAGAACGGGACATGGTGAGCATCTCGCATCAACAACAGGGAGGCGCAGCTACGGCGGCGACAGAGATGAGCTTAATTCATACCAACCTTGATTTCGCGAACGTTCAAAACCAGTTGGTGAAGTCCAGGAGCTCTTGCTCTTCTGGACTCAGAGGGTCGTAGGAGCCCTCATCCGAGGAGTAAGAGGACACGGGCGAGCCGGCCATAGAGTTCATGTCGTTGGAGTAATTTTGGGAGATGGTGGGTGACAGGACGCCTGACTGGAACGCCGCGCTCACCGCGTCATGCTCGTCCAGAAGCTGCTGGAGCGCGCGGATGTACTCCACAGCCGAGCGCAGCGTCTCCACTTTGCTCATCTTCTTGTTCGCCGCTCCGTTGGGAACGTGTTCGCGGAGAGTGGCGAAGCCGTTGTTCACCAGCTTTACCCGGTTGCGCTCTCTCTCGTTGCGCCTGGCCACCGCGTGCGGCTGCTGCTGGGGCAGGCTATACCCGAAGCCGGCGAAGTTGAGCCTCCTTTTGCACCGGAGCAGCTCCGGAGAGGACGAGCGCTGCCTTTTCGCCTGCTTGGACGCGGACTTGTTGCTGCACTGGCTGTCGGTCGGACTGAGCTGGATGCTCTGAGAGGCGAAAAAGCAGGCAGGTGGCATGAACTGCTGCTGGTTTACGCTTATTTCCATCTTGGCAGTGATGTCCATTTCGCGGAGGAAAAGAAAAGGAGCGAGAAAAAACGCAAAAAGTTTTCTTTGGGATGCCCAGCGGCCGTGCGTCTTGCTCGTGGCGTTCACGTGTGGCTTCAATGGGCAGGGGTTGCACCGGACTCTCGACCTGCTCTGAGTTGTGAGATGGTAACAGCGCGGCCTTTTCAATACGCCGGCGGCCCGCCGCGCGTTCCTCCTGACCACGCCCCCAGAGATGCGCTTGCGTTGCGTACGCCGGGCGCGTGCCGCTCCTGCCACTGAGTAAACAACTTCTCGTAAAGAATGACTAGAGGTGTTTTTCGGTTATGACAAGTGTTTGTCGGAGAACAAACACACGCACACACTCAACTCCGAGCGGCAATAAAGGCATCCCGTGACCTTGTAAAATTTAACAACGGCGCGCTTCGGGTTTTCTTCAGGACGCTTTGAGAAACGAATAACTCATTTTAAGATAAGTAACGGAAAAAAAACTTGAGTAAAATATAAGAATGATGCATGCTGACTTTATTTACTGCTAAACACCATAAAATCGTAAAAAAATATATATATATATATATATATATATATATATATATATATATATATATATGTATTATAAATGGCAGTATCATGCGTAAAGAAGATTATTTTTCATAATTAAATCTGCTATTAAACAGCACTAACAAGATAAAAAGGTTGATGAACACAAAACAAAGCTACAATATACATTGTTCGCCAACAAATGTAACATTAATGCACGTGACAACTTGCCCCGACTTGTCGTTTATGAAAAAAAAACTATTTCTGAAATCAACATAGCTCGCCATACTATTTAATCACCTCCAAACCCTGCCACATAAGGCTCTCTGCTTATCAAATAAACCAGATCTTAAAGCAAACACAACAAATAATTTGCAACCGCTGTCGCGCTTAAGACGAATCGGCTGAGAGGTAAATAAACTCATTGAACGCGCTCGGCTTTCGTCGGGCTCAGGTGTAGCTTGGTTATGAATTCACACTCGTCGCGGCAATTATTACACCGTTAACGCGTTACAGCCACGCGATATTGTTCCACGCGGGCGATCTTTGTCCGCGCGAGATAAATTTGGCCGGTCATTATTAGAAATCATCACAGCTGGAAAGGCGGAACGGATGGGTTGTTTTGCGGGCGCGCTTTTTTTTCTTTTAAAAAAACCTCACACCTTATTCGCTCTATTTGCTTCCAGTGCATCTCTCGATTAATTTCGCCTCTTTCACAGCGCACGATAATGGCGCGTTGCTTTCAACCAACTTCGTCTGAATGACTTTGCCTGCGCCGGTTTTGTGTGCGCGCACGACGCACGCGGAGCGCAGCGCGAGGGCGGGGGCTGGAAATTGTGTAATTTCTCTTAGTTGGCCGAGGCATTCAAGATCAGGCCAGCATTCAAGCACCCAGCCCCCTCCAACTTTCCTTTCTCCCCTCCCCTCTCTCTCTCTCTCTCTCTCTCTCTTTCCCCCTTCTCCTTTTTTAGCGCAGCAAGGGCGTTTAGAAAAGAAGCGTGGGTTCTATTCACTCCGGCTGGGTCTCTCTGAAACATATCCACCATGCTCTGTCAGCGCATTCGCAGAGTCCAATTAGCGTTTTGTAAGCCTCTCTTTCTTTCGCGATACTCCAGGCCGAGGGAAAGGTTCCAGTCACTCCCGAGTGTAATAATTAATATGGCATCTGGGCGTCTGCGCTCCCATTGAAACACCTCTGCCCGTCTTACAACTCGGAGAGCCGCGGCGAAATAATAAAAACAAAACAAATCCACACAAAGCCGTTTGTTTTCTCCTATAAACCCGGGTCTGATGCGCGGGATTATATTTCAATTTGTTAGCTGTTAAAACTACATTGTAAAGTTTTTTTGTTGTTTGTTTGATCGCCTCGGCGGCTATTCATTGGCGCGCCTTTGAAAGCAGGTGCGCGGCGTTTAATGCGCTGCTATTTCTTCGCGTTAGTGGACGAGAGCGCGTCGGCGCGGTCGCCTTCGTGAATGAACTAAACGATTCCTTGTTAACCGCTGGTAATGCCTTGGATAGCCATTGCAGCTTGCAAACCGTCTCGTTGGTTTAACGCCCTAACTAGCCTTTTAAGAGCGGTCTGTGAATGGGTCCCATCCCCAAAAAACATGTTGAAGTTTTAGAGGCTAAATCGTTTGGTGTGGCGCTGTAAAAAACAACGCAAATGGCCAGGAACTGTCTCACTTTATCCCATGCATTTTTGCAAAGTGATGTCCCACTTTGATGTAGGCCCCTTTAACCAACTTCAAGAAGAGCCGCTTTAAGGCAAAGGCCAGACGTGTTGGTCATATCATACTCATCTAATTTATCTTGTATCTGTGCCTTGATCTGTGTGTGTGTGTGTGTGTGTGTGTGTGTGTGTGTGTTTGTGAGTGTATCCTAACTTTACCTCACCTGGAAGCATCAGCAGGCTCCGCTGAAGAGAAACGGTGTCCAGATGTTCCTTTAAGACGAGTCTTAGCTTTGTTGGGCTTCTCTCGTTCAGGTTTGGTCATGGGCCTGTACTCCCTGTGTAAACAGACATGCAAAAATACAATAATCTCATATCACCATATCCAGTGATCACAAAACACCCAACGTCGAGGTAAAGCCCTTTCAGTGATACTTTTTGTTCGGTTTATACACTTTTTGCACGTTTGCTGTCGCCCTGCAATTTAAACGAGTAGCTTATGTGCATTGCATTAAAGAAATGAAGTGTTTTGAACAGAATAGATGTTTCGTAAATTGCACAGACACCTACCGCCACCTGGTGGCGAAGTCACGAATGGCTCGCACACGCCTAAGCACACGCCTGTGCGCAAACATCGATTTATTAAACACAAATAAAAAAATACGCGAATCTGCTTTTAGAGCCTATGAGCTAAATGCAGACTGTGTGCACGGTCTACGTTATTAAAAGTGCCCCCTAAGACTTGAACCGCGCAAAAGTCATCAAAATGAGGAACCGTGTGCGAGCAGGCCTTCGCAGCTCGCTAGTAGTTGAAGAAAAGTTTAGCTAAACATAACAAAGTGCAATTAGCAGAAGCGTATTGGCATTACCTGACCACAATCAGGCAGGGGCCGCGCTCACCTGAGGATGTACGACTTTGTTTGTGTTTCAGTACAAAACACGACAAAAAGGTCACTAATGAATAATAATAAAAAATAGAGCTCGTTTTGGACTCGACTTAATTCACTATTCGTTAGCTAACTCACTATTCGTTAGCTAACTGCTGCATTTCGCGTCCGAATTCCGACAGATTGTTTCCGGCGGGAAACAAACCAATTAAAAAAGCATATCTTTCTGAGATCGGCGTATCGTTTAACCCAGTCCCGGTCGCTTTTAGGCTCCTTGGTGCCACCGTGCGGTCACAAACAGAAAATCAACAGGTAGTGATGATTATTAATAACGGGATGCTGCGCGCTTTCCCAATCTTGAACGCTCAAATCCCCTTTAAAACGCATTAAGCAAGTGCGTTCACTAACAGGGATTTTTTTTTAACGACACCGAGTAAGAAGAAAAACAAAACGGCTGAGAGATCGTTACGAAATGCTGACTTTGAACTCCGCTCTCAGCCCAGAGGCCCCCCCGGGAACTCTTTCTTACCGGACAACACGAACCAGATGTGATACCCCAGGGGTTTGTGGGCAAGCGTGACACGCGCACGGGACGGCTCTGGGGGTGTGGTGTCACGTGGTACTTTTAAATGGCCCGAGTTTCGGATGGGGGGGCACAAAGTGCACAGAAGCATCCAGCGAGTCGACATCACCTGAGGAGCGAAGCAAGAATGGACGCGGGTTTCAGACCGATGAACGGGGATCTGGAGAGGAAGGTGAACGGATTTAACTACGCGATCGTTGGCGTTATAGCGAAACGCATTTCTTTTGCCATTGCACAATTTATACCACGCATTGCATGTTTTAAAAAATGCAGACATTAGGGCGAGAACAACAACATCCAGGCTGGGATGCGAGGAGAGGGCAGAAAAGACGCAGAAAAGTCCAAATGAAAAACTTTGACTACTAGGCTCATTCTTATCATTGCTAGACCTGACTGGAAATTTCCTTCCAGAAAACAAAACAAGAGCAGAGATATTGTTTCGATGCTTTCCGAGAGGTCACTAGCACCATAATGTGGACTTTTTTTAGCGTATTTTGGATGGCCTGTGGTACATTTTCTATTAGTTTTTGTTAAAGTGTGGCAAAGTGATGGTGAACATCGTGACACTAACACCTGACCCACAGGAATGTGAGTGTGACTTTAGTCATGGGTTTTAAAGTCCTCCTGCTCAGCCACGCAGACTTTTAGCCACCTTAAGATCTCGCAGTGGCTTTTATACCAAGCTAATGGTATTTACGAGAACCTTAAACCGACACAGACCTGCCGATTTTATTCGGTTATCATTTATGCATCAATATATTAGCTTATGGGGATTTATGGGCATTTGTATTTAAATGAATGTCCATAGCGGGCAACTATGAAAGTTTGAAACCTTGAAAGTTACTTATCGGTGGTTTCACGTTTGCTAATGTGTAACAGAGAGAGTTGTATGCCGAAAAAAAAATAAAAAATGCACCCAGTGATTGGATTCACGAGCAGAGATGGGTCATTCGGCGTTCTCTGGCACCGAAGGGAAAAGATTAACTAATGCTCACTTCAAACAATAAGAAAGAAAGGTGGACACTGATTAAAAAGAACCAGTAAAAATGTCATTTTAAGTGACGGTTCTGCACTCGATGGGTGCAGCTGTTTAGGTGTCTCAACATTTGTTTGTTTAACAGGGCTCTCTGACCTCATCCTACCTGGAAGAACCGTTAAACAAAACAGGAGTGGTGTCCTGCATCTTCTCTCTGAAGCAGGAAGTGGGAGCCCTCGTGAAAGCTCTAAGACTATTTGAGGTTGGTGGCTTGACGAGAAACATCTAAGTGGCATAATTTGTCCCTTTTCAAAAGTGCCTCTTTGCCTGGTTGTACGTCTGTCCATTTTTGACTATTTCTCCTAGGCCCTCTCTGATATACACTCGTATTTATCTAGAGCCAAAACGTGAGGGTCAAGGCCGGCGGGCGATAGTGGGATATTTGTAGAAATGCTAAACACTGAACAGGACGTATTTGAGGGGAATTAGGAAATGCTATGCACATGATGCAACTTCAGCAGAATTAATGTGACCTGCTTCAGTTGATATGTTTATATATATATATATATATATATATATATATATATATATATATATATATATATATATATATGAGAAAGACATATGAACACGGAAAAATACATATGTTTCATATATATATATATATATATATATATATATATACACCAGCACTGTTGCAACACAAAGTTGGTTGAAATTCAGTGAGCTTGTCTTTAAAGGTGTTTTTGTGCCAAAATGTGCCAAAACAAGAAAAAAAAAGTAAAGCTTCTGTAAGATATGAAAACATGGCAAATTAATTTGAGGTATGAATGCTGCAAGGCGGTACCTAACAGTAGGAAGAGAAAAAATGCAAAGAAACGTATGCTTTCATTCAGCAAGGACGCATTGAAATATTGAGAAAAAAGTCATTTATAAAGCTGATTCTTAATTATAAACGAATCAGGAAAAAAACACTGTGTTATGGATTTCAACTATTTTAAGAAAGGTTTCTTAAACACTGATTTAGCAAATTGTTTGATTTCTGAATGATAATGATAAACACTGTAGACTGGGATAATGGTGGAAGAAAATCCAACTTTGCCATTAGAGAAAATAATACAATAATATATACTAGTTGTTGGGTATCATAGACGTGCGCACCGTGCACGTGCCTTGTAATAATGCCAAGATTTCTTGAATCATTTCCAAAGTTCTTGTACCAAAGTCCAGTATATTTTGTTTTTGGGATGTTGACTTTTCTGCTGTCTACGTGCGACGAAACGTGCACCCAGGTAGACGACTAGATTTCATTCACTGATTATAAGGGAATTATTGCACAAGCGCAACAACAATATCAATATATGCGGTGCTTTCCTGTAACTCAGCGCCAAACTTATGAGCCTAATATCTCTGGTGTTTTCGTGCCAACCGCACACCCCCTAATGCCACTATAAAGATAAAAGCTCGGCCTGTGGATTCTGATTGGCTCCGCCGTACCATCCTACTCCACCCCCTTAAAAACACCCCCTACTCCACCCCTGGCCCCGGATACTCCGCACACACTTTCCAGCTTAATTTGAACCTAATTCAAAGCAATTTCCTGCAGCCCACACTGAATGTTTACTATTAGGGGTAAATATGCGTTATGAAAGCCCGAAAGCAGCTCTAATGGATGATTATAGTTATAATAAACAAGGGCTATTATTCTGAATTAGCTGTCCGGTTCTAATACCACATCTGATTCATAATTAATACAAATTTGATAGAACATTAACTACCTTATAATACATATGATGCAGTTCATTCATACGATTAATGCCTCGTCGGGACATTATAAAACACAAACCAGAAATAAACATACAGACGAGCAAGAATCATAAACCTGACCGAAGATTAACGGGGGCTTCGTAGCATTATAGATATAAAAAACATATGCAGACGCTTGACAGAAACATGGTCTGACTGAACCCGCTGACACTCTGAACGTAATTATATTAACCCAGCGCTGCATAAAAATGCCAGGCACGCAGAAAAATAATGCAGTAATTCTCTGATGTGTTGTTTTTTTTGAGTGTTAAGGGATGCGGATCCATATGGACTCAATCAGCACCACATGGACAGGGAGGGAAAATGTTGAAAAAGGACCAGAGAAGGTCTGAGGAGCTGTAAACCCCATCCGCCTCCTCTGCAGGCCTATAGCAAACAGCAATGGGTGTCCTCCCTCTGTGTGCAAAAACACATAAATACAAACAGCTTTGGCTGAAACGGTGCAATTTCAACTTAAATATGCAAAAACACCCACTCTCCTATTGGCTGAGGAAAAGCTGCGCGCAGTCACTGCCGCGGCGTGAATGCGGTTGACGATGCACAACAATAATTGACTAAATGCTGCTTTAATCGAAAAGAGAGGACCACACATAGACACGAATGATCATGTCGTGTTCATCATAAATCTTACACATCTTCTAACGGCAACATTTCTTTATCATAGTGGTCTGGGTGAAGAAATCCTGTAATTGAATAAATCATTGAGTCACTCAGTCTGGAATGCAGTTTTCCCCACAATGCTCTATATTATTATTATTATTATTATTATATTATTATTATTATTATTATTATTGATTTTTTTTTGGCTGGCCTGGACTGCCACCTAGTGTTTGTTCACTGTGATGCATATAATGCATATACACTTATCTAAGCATGAAGCTTATGTTGAAAGCTAAACAGTTATGTTCAAACATATTAAAGAGAGAAATAAATATTTAAAATATATATATATATATATATATATATATATATATATATATATATATATATATATATATATATAATATATATATATATATATTTTTTTTTTTTTTTTTAAGTTGTACAGTTAGAGTTTTATATTTTACTTTAAATGTGACCCTGAAACCAGTCATAAGTGGAACAGATATATTTGTAGCAATAGCCAAATATACACTCTATGGGTGAAAAATATTATAATTTTTTTTAATATCCTTTAATCATTAGGATATTAAGTAAAGATCATGTTCCGTGAATTTTCAAATAGTTGCATTTTGGCTAAATATGATCCTATCTTAACAATCCATACATACATCAATGGACAAAATAAACTGACCCTGATGACTGTTTTTGACAAAAAATCCTATAGATAGATAAAAATAATAATAATAATAATCCCTCACTAATACATAAATAACTTGTAATATATAGTAGGCTATTGACTAATTGTAAGTTATGTGACATAAGCCGCATCGTATACATGTATGTTGCATATATGTACTTTGCAGGACAAAGGCATTAACCTGACCCACATCGAGTCCCGTCCATCCCGTGGCAACAAAGAGGAGTATGAGTTCTTCATCAGTGTGGATCAGGCCTCCTCTAAAGCTCTAGATGAAGTTGTTGACGGTCTGCGCACACAGATCAGCGGCCAAGTTCACGAGCTGTCCCGCAACAAACAGAAAGACACGGGTGAGACACCAGTCTGATGGATAACTCATCGCTCCCTGAGCGAAAACAAATAAAACGCTGAGATGGTAGAGAATATGAAGAGCAGAAATAGAGCGCATGCTGTAATCGTTCATGAACGTCGTTGCGGAGATGGATGGCAAAGGCCTTTGCACTCGGCCTCCCGCGTGGTTGTTTCCAGAATTACATTAGTTTAGTTTTGAGGACAAACAGACTCATAGAGACAGACTGAAATGTCTTGTTTCTATTCAAGAGCCAGTTCGGCAGGGCGGGGGTCAAAGTTCAATACAAAGACCGACAGACCGACAGACCCCATTACAATTTTTCCCTTATACAATAAGAAAACACAGAGCAGGGGACATTTATGGATATTTATGGCAGATGAGGAAAACCAGTCAGGGTCTTCAGCTCTTGGCCTTTTGTTCAGAGCGCCTCAGGCTAGTGCGCTGATGGCTGGACCTCCAAAGAGTTTAACCGTCATAAATCTAGCTGCTGTGGAGCAAGGTTTAGCCTCGTAGCCCGGACTGCGTGGTCACCCTCTGGCTCATTCGCCCGCACAATGCTTTCTGTTTACTACTGTGTCATCCATCTCTGTTAGCATGACCACAGCATGTAGCATTAATAAGTTCACATAATTAGAGCTTAGCGCATTCATCTCAATTTAATGAAAAGAGTGGAAACACTATAGATCCAGTTGAAATTTAAATCAGGAAATTTAAAAAACATTTTCAATATAAATCGAAGGTTTGAGTTTAAATAGAAGGGCAGCCCTTTTTTGTAATTAAATATATATATATATATATATATATATATATATATATATATATATATAAAGGATACATTATACATTTTTAGTCCTACTTAAATGGGTCAAAAAATACTTATTGCATTTTATATAAATTTGAACTAATGCATTTTTCGCACCATGTCAAATATACTGTCCTAACAGTTCCTAAATTGCATGGAAGATATAATTAATTGTTCAGCCATTGATCATAAACATTCTTTCTTCTTTCCCTCTCTTCAAAAGTTCCATGGTTCCCAAATGACATCCAGGACTTGGATCGCTTTGCCAATCAGATTCTCAGTTACGGGTCCGAGCTGGATGCAGACCATCCTGTAAGACACTGTGTGTGTGTGTGTGTGTGTGTGTGTGTGTGTGTGTGTGTTGCGTCTGTTTTTGAAGCGACCGTCTGTAAGATCAGAGAAAAGAGCGAAAGTGAGCGTGAGAGGAAACTTCTTCATTTCTATTTCAAACGCGTGCGTGTTAGCGTGGGTGTATTTTAAAAAGATGCGTAGTTGGTCCACGCGACACACTAAAAGCCCACAGTCAGAATCTGCATCACTCTCTATTCTAATGGAAATGGGCGGGGGCTCTCAAATTGATGTCATCGCTTTAATTGAGCCCCTGTAATTATAAATAATTGCCCCTTTCCAGCCGTCATTAAACTGAAATGCATTCATCATGAGCAGCAAACACTCTACAAAGGCTTCATTTGAATGAGTCTCCTCCACGAGGCCGAGTAACGCTGTCAAAGGCTACTGAGAGGTATAGATGCACTTTCTTTCACACTCTCTAACGACGCTGTGGTTCGCAGGGCTTTACGGACCCCGTGTACCGTGCCAGAAGGAAGGAATTTGCTGACATTGCCTACAACTACAGACAGTAACTATCGGCCTCTCTTTTTTCTCTTTCTCTCCCATGCACTTTCCCATGGGCTGCACCCACGGCTCTGGCCCTTTCCCTGTTGTTTTGTTGTGCTTTCTATGGAAAATTACTCCTGCTGCCTAACAAAGGGGCTAAATTACAGGGTCCCGGCGCAGTCCGGAGCGCCGGGAGCTTTGTCATCATAATTGAGATGCATTATTCACACGGCCACTACAAAGGGCAGGAGCGCTGAATGCTACTCCCCCCGAGGAAGCACTCATTTACATACACGCTTCATCAATAATAACACCACTCGTCACTATATGACTTAGATATGATGCGCAGGCTATAGGGTTTATGCTTAAATGCCCTTTTTTAGGATGGCTTGTGTAGAAAAATATAACGGGACAGACAAAATGTTTGTACACTTAAAGGGAAAGTTTACACAAAATGTTCAATCCTGTCACTGTTTACTCACCCTGATGTCGCTCCGATGTTATTTCTTCTGAAATATGTTTGTTTATTCATACTATGAAAGTCATTAGGGCCCAAAAGAGCAGAAAAACTAAATACTAAGACAATTTGAGGTGAGTAAATTAAAATTGTTTCCATTTTTGTGTAAATTGTCCCTTTAAGCCACATATGAAGTTATATTTATTACTGGCCAAAAGGGTGGAATTTTTAAGATATCTATAAATACAGTCAAATATAGCAATATTGTGAAATATTTTAACAATTTAAAGAACTAAATTATTTTAGAATCCAATTTATATTTTTATATATGATGCCAAAGCTGTATTTGCAGCCTTTACTATTTACTATTTTTAATGGTAGTGTATATATATATATATATATATATATATATATATATATATATATATATATATATATATATAATGCAGCACAACAATATTCTTGAGCAGCAAATCGGCATTTTAGAATAATTTCTGAAGGATCGTGTGACATTAAAGACTACAGTAATGACCGCTAAAAATTCAATTTTGCCATCACAGGAATAAATAAAAAAAATTATTTTTTAAATGCTTAAATTGTTTTAAACTGTAACAAAAAAAAAACCATCTATCAAATTGGTAGTGTAACTGTCATTGTATTATAAAAAAGTTTATTTTAAAGAAACATAACACAAGTATGCTTTTTTAACCAATGTATATCTCAAAATGAAGTTAGTTAGGTTTCAGACAAATGTACTTGAATATGATCTAACACCTAAGCATCCCTCTCCTCTGTCAGCGGACAGATTATTCCACGTGTTGAATACACGCCTGAAGAGAAGGCCACATGGGGAACGGTTTTTCGAGAGCTGAAGACCCTGTACGCGACTCATGCCTGTCGCGAACACAACCGTGTTTTTCCACTGCTGGAGAAGTACTGTGGGTACCGCGAGGACAACATCCCGCAGCTAGAGGACATCTCCCACTACCTGCAGTGTAAGAGCTCCTTTAAACTCGCATACAGTGTATAAATCAAGCTTGTGTGCAGCTAACCCAAGCTTTTAACTGTAGTGTTCACTAACTGAAAGAAAAGAATAACTTCTCCATCTCTCACCCTTTCTCTCAGCCTGCACAGGTTTCCGTCTGCGTCCTGTGGCCGTCTCCTCTCCTCGCGTGACTTCTTGGCCGGTCTGGCCTTCCGAGTGTTTCACTCGACGCAGTACATTCGTCACAGCTCCAAACCCATGTACACGCCTGAACCGTGAGTGCACAGGCCGGGAGGCTTTACAGAACTCTGGGAAAGGGGCCGAAAAAACAAAAAAGAATGATTGTGCATTTGTTTCCTCAGGGACATATGTCATGAGCTACTGGGGCACGTCCCACTGTTTGCTGACCCAAGCTTTGCCCAGTTCTCACAGGTTTGATTATAATATCATAATATCATAATAGTCATTTCTGACACCTTTATTTATATATATATATATATAAATGTTGATTTCTTTTTGACCAGGAAATTGGACTCGCTTCTTTGGGCGCCCCTGATGAGTTCATAGAGAAGCTGGCCACAGTGAGTATCGCTTTAGGTTACAGTAAGACTCATTTTCCGTCATGTTAAGGCCGCGGTATAAATCTGTCTGTGTTTAATTTTTTGCAGGTCTACTGGTTCACTGTGGAATTTGGTCTGTGTAAGGAAGGAGATAAAGTGAAGGCTTACGGTGCTGGTCTGCTCTCTTCTTTTGGCGAACTGCAGGCACGTGGTACCTCTCTGAAGGCTTTCTTCGGTTCATGCCCAACAAAATAAAGGGGCTTTTCGCTTTAAGCTTTTAGAAAAGGAGTCAGCAGCCCGACCGGGTGTAGCGCGTCATTAGCGAAGTGAAAAGCAGAAACATGACACATGACATGACATGAGCACAGACTGAAAATCAGATGTTATATTAATGTCTTGCAGTACTGTCTGACGGACAAGCCCAAACTTCTGCCCTTCGAGCCGGAGAAGACCTGCCTGCAGCAGTATCCCATTACAGAGTTCCAGCCGGTTTACTTTGTGGCTGAAAGTTTTGAGGACGCCAAAGACAAAGTCGGGTAAAGTGACTTGCAATTTATCCACGCCTGAAATCGCCCCTTCCCCTCTGTATTTTCAGCTTATGTGCTGCTCCTTGTCTTGTTTTTGCAGGAAATTTGCTTCCACCATCCCCAGACCTTTCTCTGTGCGCTACAATGCCTACACACAGAGAATTGAAATGCTGGACAACACACAGCAGCTGAAGAACCTGGCCGACAACATCAGCGGTGTGTCTGCAGTGCAATGCAGCGCTTAAACCGAGTTGTCCCTATATTAAGCAAGACTTAAGAATCGGGATTTTCATAAATGAAAGGAAAAAATCTAATTTGTGTTTCATAGTCCAAAAATAAGAATTTAATGAGCATTTAAGGATATATGAGGATCTATCTATCTATATCTATCCATATATATATATATATATATATATATATATATATATATATATATATATTAAGGATATATATTCAGGTAACCTAAAAATGTACTTAAATTAAATGAGGTGGTGTTGAAGTCAAATTGAACACATTCACTCCCACTCACTATATAATACTTTGTTTCTATTAGTTTAGCTTGTAGTGATTTCTACTCGTTTTATTTTAGAATAACAGTAGTTCAATTTTAGTTTTTAATTTTCGGGCTGGACAAGTCAATTCAACACTTTTTTATAACGTGCTGTATTGAATTAACAGCGTGTCTTGTGATTAGGGACTAAATAAGCCGTATTATGAATCTCACATTTTTGTCGTTTTGTCGACCTGCATATTTTTTTTTCTGTAGCCTTGTCGCGATATGTGTAGACTATAATCCCACGTAAATCACAACTATATGTTTTTTTTTCTTCCTAGGCGAGATCTCAATCCTGTGCACTGCCCTGCGAAAGATGAAGTGAATCGACGCTGGGAGACGTTCAAGGAAACCGAAGAGGAAATGCTAGAAAATCTAGAGACGCCAAATAAGCGTCGTCTTTTCGGCTCGTACTTTTTCTAATCAAAACGGCGATAGAGAGAGCATGATACTGCGTATTAAATTAGTTATTATGTATTGCATGTACACCGTATTTATGCACAAATTTAACTATAGTTCGGAAATATTTAGCCGCCACGTATTTAAATGACACGTAACGAAATAACGCGGGAAAAAAGAATACCTATGCAAAACAAATCGCGTGTAAATACAGAAACGCTTGGGGCGTTATGAGGCCCGCTGTCGCAGATTTTTTATTTTATATATTGTATTGTATTTTTCTGAGCGGTTTAATCGTACCAAAACACAGATCGCCTACCGTCCTCCGTTAGCTTCAGCTGTCGCGTCTCGTCGTGGCGCGGAGTTGCTGTAATTTTCCCAAACAAGCCGCAATCAACGCATCACGGGATCAAAGGCTGAGCCAACGCTTTTGGGGGACGAATTATTTTCATCGTGAAACCGCTTTTGTTCAAAACGTGCCTTTATGTTCTCCGTTACGCCAAAGCTTAATGATTAAAACGTAACGAAATATATTTGCAGAAGTTTTTGCTAGACGGCGAATGCATTTTAACATGCTACATATATCATGTAACTGTTGCTGTGCTAAAGACTGAGATGTTATGCATGCATTGTCACGTGTACTTAAAAAAATCAATAAAGATGGTTATTATTAAGTCTTTTAACGTTGCCATTTTATTTATGTAATAATAATAACATGCATATTCGTTTAGTGTTGTTATTATTAGGCTATTATTATTATTTATCGCTTTTGCAAGTGAACAGAATGCGCGTGGAAGTCTGTTTCAGTACCATGGAGAGCAGCGCAGTCTCAACGCAGTGGTTTTTTTGGTATAATTCACGTCCCTAAAACAAAGGAGACCTGTTATATATTCACGCATTTCCAATAAAGGCCCGTTTAAGCGCTGACCTTTCACAAAAACTAGCGTTTAGCTCAAGTAATTCGTCGCTTCTGGCCGTGAAGCGCCTGTGAAGTGTCACGTGACGCGGCTCTTATTTGGCGCCTGCAAAAAAAAACACACAAACTCATGACGCACCTGAGCTTAAAATTAGACTTGCATTTGCGCAACACATTTACATAAAGCCCAGCGCGTCCGTGTATAAATTGCAGCGAACGCACGAGTTTTCCTCTCAGCTGCGCTCCTCATTTGGTGTCGATCAATTGGATATATCTATTTTAGATACAGTGACCCGTTCCCCACCGCTCGAGAATCGATGAAGACGGACAGTATAGTGCAAGCCATCCCGCTGAGCGGCAGAAAGCGCAGTCTGATCGAGGACGCGCGGCGCGACCGGGAGAGCGGCTCGTCGTCTCCGGGGCCCTCGCGCTGCGGGGACGGCTTCGTGTTTGAGGAGGAGAGCGGCGGCAAAGGCACGCTCTGCGTCCTCTTTGCGCTCAGAAATGAGAAGAACGCAGGCTTCTTTAAGGCTGGCAAAGTCTTCGAGGTAGGCGAGCGCTTTTACAGCTGTGCTGAAGTTATCCTCGATTTATTTATTTTTGTCTTAAATATACAACGTGTGTACTGCGTAGGGAAACGACTGCTGGGCCCTATTTTGCGTTTTACGAGAAATTGCCGTTTTATTTATTTCAGCTTCCAAATTTCTTATTAAATTTAACGTGTCGTCCTAGTTATGGTTTGGTAAATTTACAAGCAGTTTCAAAAGTGAAAATTACTGCAGGCCTCCTTTTTTTCCTCAGACTACTTTACTATATTTTGCTGCAAATTAAGCTGTACGTTATCTTTTTGCTTGAAATGTGCCGATTGATGTCAACTACAGTCAGAGCTGTTGTTACAATTTTGACATCAAAAAAAAAAAAAACCTCAATTTAAACCTGGTAGTCAAAAATATTTGCATGAAAATAATTATCTCCCTTTATAACTGCACACTCTTAAAAATAAAGATTCTTCACAGCAATGCCAGAAAAAAATAAATAGTTTCCACAAAGAACCATTCAGTCAAATGTTATTTAGAGAATCTTTTCGTTCTTTTTTTATAATCTGAAGATACTTCTTTCACCACAAAGAACCTTTTGCAAAACAGAAAGGTTCTTCAAACGTTCTTTTGGAACCATTTAGACAAAAAAGTTCTTCTGTGGAATTGTGAAGCACCTTTGTGCACACAAAAATGTTTTTTAAATAGCAAACAAAACAACATATTTTTGCAAATATATCTGGAAACAAATACAAACCAGGCTAACAACATTAAAAACGTAACAATGTGCTGCAACAATTGTGGCTCTATATATATATATATTGTGCTGATGCCTTTTTCGTTGCAGGTGCCATGAATAATGTTTTGTGATATAAACACAATGAGAATGTTTGCCTGGTTTTGCTACTTAGACTTTTGAGGCCAAGCTCCTCCATTTGGAGAGTCGACCGAGCAGGAAGTCCAAGAAAAGCGCTGGAGATGATCTGGAGTTCTTCATGAGGTGTGAGGTGCACTGCTCCGACACCGACATCTTCATCAACTCCTTAAAAAGAGTCGCAGATGATGTGAGAATAGTGCAGGAAGAAAAACGTAGGGGATTTCTCGATTCCATTACGTACAGGCATCAAACATTTCTATTAGCTCACGTCTCTTTCGTTTTATTTCAACACACAGTTCCTTGGTTTCCAAAGACGATTTCTGACCTGGATAAATGCAACCATCTCATAACAAAATATGACCCTGATCTGGACCAGGATCACCCTGTAAGTAAAAAACCAGGGCGTTATTTACATTTTATCATCTTTGTTTTATTTGCATTATTTAATTATCAATCAGTGACCTGAATGCTGGTATTATTTAGGGGTTCAGTGATCCAGAATACAGGAAACGAAGAGGAATCATTTCTGAACTGGCTTTCAACTATAAGCAGTAAGTCACGTGATGTTAATTAATCGGAAACGATCACCGGCGTTGTTATACAATACGCATTATGCTATCTAATCAGATATTATTTTTAATAGCAAATGCATTTTAGGGAAAAAATAAAATCGTTCTTTTGTCATTGTAGTGGCGATCCTTTACCTGTAGTGGAATACACTCCAGAAGAGATTGCCACTTGGTAGGTTTTCCCAGTTGTTTTAATAGCCGTCAACTATATGTCAGTATCTGCATATGAAATGTTTAGAGATGATTCTAAGAGCTCTTTTTGCGATGAGGCAGGAGGGAGGTCTACAGGACTCTGAGCGGTCTGTACCCCACTCACGCCTGCAGACAATTTCTAGAAGCCCTCGCCCAGCTGGAGAGCGAACGCTTGTACGGAGAGGACAAGATCCCTCAGCTAGGAGAAGTGTCTGCTTTTCTCAGAGGTGAACAGGCCTGCTTAGTGCATTTCTGCTATGCATTTAACTATGTGTTAAAGTGACTTTAACTAACCTTGGTGTGCACCTTTCCAGAGAGGACGGGTTTTCAGCTGCGTCCAGTGGCAGGGCTGCTTTCTGCTCGGGACTTCCTAGCCAGTCTGGCATTTAGGGTGTTCCAGTGCACCCAGTATATCCGTCACCCTTCAGCTCCCATGCATTCCCCTGAGCCGTACGTGTATATATAGACACAAAACCGCATTTTATTTGGTATCATTGCAGAATATTAATATTTTGAATGCATTTTACTTTATTTTAGTGACTGCTGCCATGAGCTTCTTGGACACATTCCCATGCTTGCTGACAAAGAGTTTGCTCAGTTCTCACAGGTGTGTTTTTGTGCCACGCAATCAGCTTAAAAGTGCTATTATTTTAATACAGAATGATGATTTAAATGGTAGATTTAATGTAGCGAAATCCTTAGACACTCGACCTTTTACCCTGCAGGAGATTGGACTTGCCTCGCTTGGAGTATCAGACGATGATATCGAGAAACTGTCCACAGTGAGTACATCCTAATGGGAAAAAATAAAAATCATACTTAACCGAAGCTTAGTGTATTAAAGGCAGGTCTTTAGTGCCCCCTTGTGTTGTTTCATCAATATTACAAATTCAAAACAAACGGTTAAAAGGCTATAAAATGTATACATTCTGTCATTCTGTATATGTAGCCTAACAAAACATCTGTACGTTTCCCTCACAGCTGTACTGGTTTACAGTGGAGTTTGGTCTCTGTAAGCAAAATGGTACAGTGAAGGCCTATGGGGCTGGACTCCTGTCCTCATACGGAGAGCTTTTGGTAAGAAAAAAAATGTGGAGCTCATGAATCATTTCTTCTTATTATCAGTTTCGAAAACAGCCGTGCTATGCCTAGTCTTTTTGTATCATTAGAATTCAGTGTTTAATAGATAGAACTGCGTTTATTCCAAATTAAATGGATTGCATTTTTTTTTTTTTTCCAGTATGCCCTTTCTAATGAACCCCAGTACAAACCGTTCAATCCAGCTGAGACTGCGGTCCAGCCATACCAGGACCAGTCATATCAGCCTGTTTACTTTGTGTCCGAAAGCTTTGAGGACGCCAAGCACAAGTTAAGGTGGGTGTTTTCTCACACGATCTATGGAAACCATTTCATTGACGTACAAACGCCCATAAAGCATCGCTAGTGACTGATATCGCTATCGTTCCACAGGCAGTACTCATCCACAATACAGAAGCCCTTCTCCATTAGATACGATCCCTACACTTGCAGCATGGAGGTTTTGGATGAGCCTTCTAAGATCCAGAATGCTTTAGCGCAGATGAGGGATGACCTGAAGATCTTACATAAAGCCCTTGAGAGGATGGGACAGAAATAAACCAGAGTGCGAGACACAGCATCATCAATAACAACTATTTATTTACGGAAAGCCTTATGAATATTGCTGATTACACGGCGTAAGATCCGGTGTTTAAATGTATATGTATCACCTTTAAATGTAACGAAGAGTTCTGTTTACCAAAATAATAAATATCTTTATTTTGACTACCACAGCGATGCCATTAAGAAGAACTGTTTTCTTAAAGAACAATTTTTTTTTTTGCCAGTATAAAGAACATCTTGTGGAATGGAAAGATGTCAACGAATCTTTATTTTTAAGAGTAATCCTTCAAATTATGAACACAATCATTTCAGTTCCCCCTAAAACACGTAACTCCTAAAATCCAAGAGCCATATCGGAAGGGACTATATCAGAATGCAAATTATTCATAGGCTGTTTAGACCATGTCAATATGAATATGAACACAAAACCAAAATAAACAACGTTTTCTGGCCCCTAAACAGAAGGTACATTCTGCCTACTTTTTCTACGCTGTTCAGTCACAGTCTGGCAATAGAGAAAGGCAGACAGGCAGAAGGAATGGGTCTATATGTGCACCGTGACACTCGTGAGGTTGAGACAGAGACTGTGGTAGATCTAAAGAGGTGAGAGAGAAATGCTTTGACCGACTCTCAAACCGCATGCCGCAGTTTTCCAGTTCAGCAGAAATGTATCAAATGCAGATGTCATCGGTGGAAAGACTCATAAATCGCAGCAAAATTCATCAGTCAGCAAATCCCGTTTCACACTCGCAACGATAAGAAAAACGAATTACAATATTTAGGCTGCATTTATTACACACACACACAACAAATTCATTATTTGTTGCATTATCGTGAGGGATTTTGACTCCATCTGCGGGTGACATCCAGCAGGGGGCACTCTTATAGATGATTCACTGAATCATTTTACAATAACCGAATCTTTCGAAACACCGATTCATTCGATTCATTAGCTAGCGTTTACTCTGAGATGCAACGGCTGCATTTCATCCGAGGCTTCGTTTGAAACTGTTTTCTTTGGTGAAACGGCAAGAAATAAAGTAAGTGGCGACGTTTTGTCAAACATGTCAGTTATGTCCTATCATTTTCCTTACTCTTTGTGCAAAAGAAGTAACTGATTCTGTTGCTGGGATCACCTGTCACCTCGTGGCCACGGCCCAAAGTCAGCCATGCTAATATTCGGAATGCAGCTTTCTTGCTAGTATAATATTGCTTAAATGCATCATAAATGAATCATCTTTCTCGCTTTGGCTCCAGCAGGAAAGGAGACCGTTTAGTGGATTAGCTCTGCTTTTAACAGATTGACAGCTTGTGGTCGCAGTACAGATGGTGTAGGAACAAATACGCAACTGTTCCATTCATACTAAAAGATTAGGCTACCAGGTCACAGCGTATTCCTCCCTATTGGCCCTGGCACAGGCCAAACAATCCTCTAGGCAAACCACAAAGCGAGCAACCAGGTCACTCTGTGCTGGAATTCATCGAGTTCAGGGGTAAACGAGGTTCTATCAGCTGGCTGGCCTTTGTTTGCCTTGAACGCGTCTAAGAAACGAATCAGATCAGAGAGAGAGAGCTGGTCAAGCAAATAATGTAATAAATGTGGGAGAGAGAGGAGGAGCAGACATCTGCTTTCATAAACCAAATTCAAACACTTAATCGTCTCTCGTATCTCATTTTACATGGCGCTCAACCCAACCCACAAATCCCTCTGAAAACCATAGCTTGGATGCGAATCCGTCACGTTCAAAACAAACGTGTGTTGCCATAACAATATGATAACAACTGAGGGTTCCTGCGAAATTCTACCCACAAATCCAGGACACTTATCACGTCATCCGAACTTAAGCAGTTCCCTTTGGTATTGAGGCATTTGTAGAGAGCAACAATCAGTTTCCGGAAGTGGAAATCGCATAAAAACCCCAAATGCCGTCCTTAACTGGTCAAACATAGTTGTCTGATTAAAGAATTTCATGTTGTTGAAAGTTTTTTTTGTTGCCGTTTATCATTATTCTTAGGTATTTGTTGCACTTTGATGCAAAGAGCTGATCTTTTTCAAATTTGTGGGTGAAAAAATGTATAATTTAAGCCAACCTTTCAATTTTTTGCAGTGCACTTAAAGATCGAGATGTAAGATTTTGATTAAAAGTTACAAGTAAGCGAATTTACAATATAGATGCATTTTCTTTTTGTTTGGACTAATTTATTCACTGCAATGAAATACAGCGGCGTTTTTTTATTTACTTAAGTACAAAAAAATAGAGTCGTTACTAAAACTGGAATCGTTTGGAGGAACCAGAACCGCTGTTTAAGCTTTAACATAAACACTTTTCAGCCACTGGTCGTACTGTGAAAGAAAGTGCAAGCACAAGTCTTGGTCCTCAAAAGACTTCTACTTATCAAGGAGAGCCCTCATTAAAATACATTATCTCTTGGAATCAAATAGCGCACTCCTTCCTTTTGTTCTTTTCGCTTTGTCTTAAATAGTGAATAGGATTAGGCCTCTAAGCTGTGCGGAAGCTCTCAACCTGGTTGGAGCTGCTTTGATCACGATGGGTTTTTTTTTAGTCATTAAAACTACTCGCCAACTTTGGAGGCTTAAGGCATTAGGCCTTTGAAGGAAGGCTTGCATAGTCTTTCTTCATCGTGACAGAGAGCATCTGCTGGAAGAAATGCATAAGCGTTCTCTATCTCCATCTTTCCCACTAAGCTGACTGAAATGTTCCAGATACAAATGCCCGTGTCCTTTGTATGTGATGCATAGGCTACTCTAATCATGAACTGGTTCTTAATAAAAGGTATATTCAAGGGGTCTCTGGCACACCAACCACTACTAAATGTTATCCAGCCACCAGATGGCAGTCTTGGGTTAAATTCGTGCTTAACTAAATATTGATAATTGAAAGTAGATTTTGGGAAGGTGGTGATCGTATTCTCTAAACGTCTTTTCAGGAATTTCTCAATGCTCTCTCAGAAAGTTATTGTATCCTTTGGAATAATGTCCCTTGTGTGAGAGTATGTGGAAGAGGCTGACATTGATTTCTCCGAGCTATACGCAGCTGGTCCAGCACCAGCCACGTTCTGCTCTACCAAAGCCTTGTTTCAGACCACATTGAACTTATTCAAACAAAGCCAACAGACCAGGAGAGCAGTAGCATGTTATGATTGCGGATGGCGGTGTGCTTCTGGGCTCCAAGAATCATACAGGCTTGTCTTTCGGGCTTGAAAGAGTGTAGGTTCATTTCTCCCCCCCTTGCCCGCGCACCCATTTCAGTCTCACCTTAACACCCAGGCACAATATGCCCTACTGTTACACATGGAGCACATGCAAAAGTCTCAGAAACTGCAAGAAAAACCTCTCCTTGCTACATTTTTTGAGCAGTTAATTTCCCCAACTTGTCCACTTGCAGTGTTAAGAAGGATACGTTGGAAATGTAATAGGTTGCAGGTTACCCTATTTAAAAAGTAACTTCCAATTACTTTATTAAAGTAATGTAACTGATTAAATTTGATTGCTTTTATACATTTCTAAAAATGTTTTCAACTGTTATACATTTTCAAACATCTAAACCAACTGATTAGAGGTCAGACAGTCATTTCACATGAATACGGATTCTAAAAATTAAAATTTAAAGCACAACCACTTTAGCACCTTTTTTACTTTCAGATCATTCTGAGGTTAAATACGATTTAATAGATGATAGTTTTTAAATAAAATCTTGCTATGACAGGAATACAGGGGCATCTAACAGTGCCTTGGGAAAAAAACAAGAATCCTAATCAATAAAGCATATACATAAATCGAATGAGCATGTGTCGTGAACTCCTGAAACATTGGTATCTCATATAACAGAGCAGTCATAGCAAATTAAGAAATCAATTAAATGTATGTTCGCATGTATAAAGACGTAAACCCCTTAAAATCATTTGTATCATAACTAATTTTTTTTTTTTTACAGTAACATTACATTTTGTAATTAATGTACCTGTTAAACATAAGCAGTTACTCCCCAACACTGTGCACTTGTGCTGTGACTCCCCAAAAATGGAAATAAAAATATTACTAATAAGTCATCATTTTTAATATTAACTAAAAAAAACACTTTTTTTTTTAAACAGGTTTGTGACTGTTAAGATTGTGACTGTTATTATTTTGTCATTGATCCAACTATTCTACCTTTTGGCCTCACACCTTCCTGCCCAAACATAGCACAATTGACCTGAGAGGACCCTTGTTCCCCCTTTATAGAGTCTCCTGTGCTTTTCTTGGAAAAAAAACACAGCTCACGCCGTCTTGTGCTCTCCTTGCGCTTTAGTTTCCCATGCTTGTCTTCATCTTCAGGGTTCAACTGCTGAAGCACAAATAGCATTGCGTCCGTCTCCCCCACCACACATGCGTCACGGTCGAGCGGAGGAAGTTCCCCTGTAGTGTTAGGAATGGGACTGCAGATTATTATCCTGGTGGAGTCAATGAGATGGTCTATGTGAGCACCTGTACAGCTTTTTTGTCTCACACTCAAGCGTTCTGCAATGAAAACTGCCAGCTCCTGCCGTTCGGCGACCTTTGGCTCAACTTTAAGCCTGCTTGGCAGAACACCACACCAAAAACACTGATACAATGCTTCGCAGAAAAAGGGAAAAAACTGGGGAGAGAGAAAGAGAGTCTTGTTTCCCACAATTGTTAGTCTGAGTTTTAACCCAAGTGACCTATAAAACAAGACACAGCGGAGTATGTACAGTGACAGTGCATGAAAAATATGACTTTATTTATTGAAACAGGAAAACGGGAACACTCTCCAGTTGACTTCTGTCCAGGTTACATCTCTGTCATCCAGAAGAACAGCTTTCGATCCCCACCGATAACACATAGAGGCAGGGTCCTGTGCCAGCTTAGACCAGCTGCCACAGATGCAGAACCAATCATCACAGGCTGCAAAGACAATTGTATACCATTGTCATTCAAATCTATTTCAAAATCAAACGGCAAAGTACGTCATTTTACAAACCTGTGGATGGCCCAGATGATGCACCAATAACTGACTGTTGATTTTTCCCGGATACCCTGTGGTAGCGAAAAGATTCTCATTTGCCCGTGACCATCTGTAAATAAGAGGCCACCGGGATTATAGTCATGGACGCAGTCCAGCAAAGGAAACAACGAATGACCTGATCATTAAACAAAAAAATATTACCTGAAATGTCTTGCCTTGTCAACATGAGCTGGTCTCTTCTCAAGCGGATAACTACAGGCAAAACATTTACAGCCTCATTTACAGACAGTTTAATTCATTCTTCCTTTAACAAAACTGCTCCGTTGAATGTCGTAATGGTGATTTAGTGTGGAGGAGTTCATGTAAGACTTCAGAAGGGTTTAAGGCTTGATGCACATTATGGACAGATTCTCAGAAAGATTAACTAAATTAAGTAGAACAGGGGAGATAGGTCACGTCGACCACATAATAGTTCTGCTTTAAAAGTAACTCACTGCACAAACATAATGCATTTTATTCGCAGAGGCAAAGTTACATTTACCTAGAGCGGGTAATGTCCCAGATCACCCAATCATTGGCCACCACTGCTCCAACCTTAACAGTGTTTGTGAGACACCAGTCAGCTGACATGAGCGGCACCTGCCCACTGTCCAGAGACAGAATTGCGTGTTGTGTAACAAGATCATAGAACCGTATGGTGCCTTTCTTCTCCGCCACCATCAACTGTATGAAAGAAATATCACATCTCAGTTCACAAGGAAATCTACATCCCATATAACCATTACTTCTGTCAGACCTGTTACTGACCTTGCAGATGTCCTCAGGGTGCCAACAGACACTTACACCAGGGGAACGCAGTCTGAATGAAGTGGTTTCACTACCATCAAGGTCCCACACTCTTTAAGAAGAACAGTAACCAATATAACTTTCAGGTAAATAAATATTAAAAGGTTACTCCATTCCAAAGAATTTTTGTCATTAATCACAGTCCCCATGTCATTCCAAACCTGTAACCCGAAAACCTGACTTTCTGGTAAGACTTCTTTAAATGTTTATTTATAATTTTAATGTAAATTATAATTGGTGCAATAAAGTTAGGGGTTATGGTGACAGAGCAAACGGTTCAGCAAAAGGCAAAAAAATAATGAGGCCATGAATGGGGTATTACATCACCAGCATCCCCATGTGTTCTTACCAGTTAAAACATGCGTACACACACAAACAGAGGAAGTCTGAAAGTAAAAATTAAATAAGTTGGTTGCTAAAAATAGCACGGTCAGAAACAGGACACTAATCAAAAGCAGCATAATCCTAAGTAGAACTCAATTAGGCGCACGGAAGGAAGTCAGACTCCTAAAAATAACTTGTTGCCAGTGAAAAAACCATAAACCACTAACCTACAATAAAACAACAGGATGACTGAAGACTACAGAGTTTTGAATAAAATGTTTTAAAACCTATTTCAAGCCATAGATGAGAATCTGCACTAGCATTTGAGTCACTACACATTTCTTCAGTATGTGTTCCTTAGGAAACAAAGCCATGAACTTAGAGTTGCAAGCACCATGCTCTACCCGGTGAACTGCAGGAACTTTTGCCTGCAGCTGACCTGGACTTTCACTGAGAAGCAGAATTGCCAATACCTCCCAGCCTTTTTCTTCCTAAGAACACAAGATTTTCACTCCAAATTTGGCCTTGAGGAAGTTTGAGAAGGCACGCAAGGGTAAGTGCAGATACAGAAAGAGGCCTGCAAGCAGATGCAATAAATCATTTGGACGAATAAGACTGGAGATCAGATTCTGGATGGTTTCACTGAAGATCAGATCTTGGGTTTACCACATCACAGAGGCCCGAGTGAAGAGAACCACAAGTTCTCTCAAATGAGTTGAAACTGTGGAGGTTTTCTGGGAAAGTCTGGGGGAAGAGAAGGAGGGGGAGAAGCCCTCCATTAATAGGAAAGACGCACAACTGCTTGGTTGATGAGGTCATTGAGAAGACTTCATCAAATGAATGCCAAAAGCACTCCAAAGCCTGTCTGAATGTCAACCGTGCAGTTGGGTAGATTAATGTCTGTAGCTGGGCGGTACTTGGAGGACATGCCCCATGCTCAACAGCTCCCAGACGAGGGCCTTTGTAAGCAACTCAGCTCTGCCCAGCATTTGCCAGGAACTCCTGAACTGTCTCCTCTTGTCTGGGGCATCTCTGCTCTGATCAACCTCCTTTGCTGAGCATGAGTGAGGTTTCAGACCACACCACACAAACATGGTTAAAACCCCTTTACTCAGAACCCCTCGCCAAGCAAGAGTTCAATTGCACGCAAAACCAAAACCGCCAGCCTTGACAACCACCAGGGTATTCAAGGGGGCGAAAAGTTAGCTCTCTACAACCCTGACAAAGCCAAATGAGGATTAAGACACTAAGCACACAAACACAGTGGAAAGCATCACAGACAATGCGCTACTGCTATTGCGTAAGGATCTTCAATGACTGACGCAGCATTATGGAATAACATGCGGCAGCCATGTACAATATGAGTTGAAAGAGAGGGAAGTGTTTGAAGTCAAGAAAGATCTGAGAGAGAAAACAAGAGGAGGGTCTGTCTGGCTTGTCTGTGTTTTCCCACACTGCACAACCGGGAAGCTGATCTGAGCATGCAATGTGATTTTTCAGATGGGGCAGGGGTGAGAAATGCTGAAATCGAGTTAAGAACTGTTGAAACAAACATTTATGGTGGCGACCGGGTCAGGGGCTAATTCTTTAACTGAGATGGTGTGAATAACAGTTCTGACCTGACCTGTTTAAACCAACAATGTTAGTGGTTTTGTTTACATTTAAGTGCTCTCAGCAGCCAAAATGACACTTTTTTTGTGGTCTAGTATAATTTATCAATCATGAAGAGAATAAAAAGTTCAAAACCTCACACAGAAAGAAATGAGAGGCAGGCAAAACCAACCCAAAAAAGCTCACTTTATAGAACACAATGGCTCGGATTCAAAATCTAGTGAGATGGTTCATAATAGTACCAAGAGAGTACATATTAATACCTTTTTAGAATATGTAACTTAAAAGGTAGTAATATGTACCCTTTAGGGATAAAGAAAGCACCAAGGGCAAGGCTGGGCAACTCCGATCTTGGAGGGCCTGTCCTGTAGAGTTTAGTTCCAAAACTAATCAAACAAAGACCTGAAATTGCTTCGCCCTGCACTAAGGTGTCCCTTTGAAAGTACTACCCCAGTGAAAAGCTTTTGGACTACTAGGTACCATTTTTGTTTAAAAAACCCCAACCTTTTAAGTAATCACATGAAAAGCATTTCCAAAAAGTCATAAGTAACACTTTCCCTTCCAAGGGAACTTGTGTTACTAAAAAGTATTGAAAGTATCCTTCTTAGAAATTATTTTGATATTCTTACATTTTGATTCATTGGTTTAGCAGAATGCTAAGTCCTGCTCCTTCTAGCACTTCTACCTATAAAGTGGCCCTTCAGAAGGATCGCAGTCAATTTGTATTAAAAATCTCCTTTGTCTATCACATGAGGAGTGCTATTTTTCCATCAGTTGGAGTTGTTACCTGTTTTTAATAAGTAACATGATGTTCTATTTTAGGTCAACCCTCTTTTTTGTCCTACAGAACTATTGGGGCGAAAAAAACACCTGTCATCCTCTGGAACTGAAGGTATGCCTCATTCTCCTAGCTTGAACTCTGTCAACTCAGCATTTCCTTGTATGACCTGCACTCCCTAAAGTAATCTGTAGGTGGCACTGAGGCCTGCAACACTACTACTGTAAAAACCTCCTCTGATCTTCAAAGGAAACAGGTTGCACTTATTCCCCGGCACACACACAGAATTACGTAACACTAGAGGAGATCTGAAACGGTTTGAAATCAAGGAGATTCTGTGATTAAAGTGGTTGATCAAACCCTCAGTGGCAATATCTAAAAAGGCAGGCAGGGCCGAATTTAAATAGCTATGTGGAAGAACAACCTTGCTGAACAGCATGAATTTCATCTGGTCTGCTAATCGAGACTGAAAGTTAAGAAAAACCAAGTAGGGACATAACCATAATAGCATCCCATGTTGCAGACCAGCTTTCTTAACATATGCGTCTGACCAGAACAGGTGGTCTTTTCAACAAGGAAGGTGCATCACACATGCACAAACGCTCCAGCTGAGAGCCACATTTGTATCAAAAGCTCCGTTTGTGTGGCCTGACTGGGAAAGGTTCACTCTCTTTCTCTAACATTAACCTGATCTTTCTCTTGTTCCACCTCGCTGTTCCTCCTGCGTCCCATATTTTCTCAACGTGACAGAATTTAAATCTTTCTGCAGATGGAGCGCTCTACTGTTTTCTCTGGCTCCACAGGAGAGGGAGACTGAGGCTTATGGCGGATGTTTCCTGCTTCGATCCCTTCAGTGGCCCCTCTGCTCTCCCACCAAACACACTATCTCCGACAAAATCCACTGACCAAAGCTACATATATCAACTATCTGTATCTAAATTCTGATGGGCATGTGTAAACTATGGTTTTGGCGGGCACTCTGGGTAACATTTGGCTGTTTTCCTTATGAGCACGACCACAGCGAGACACCAAATCTCAAATCATCATATCAAATCTCTCATTTGAGCTGGCAGTTCAGGATTAGTAATATATGGTAACTGCAGTGGTTTGCACCTTACTGTGCTGTCGGGTGGGCCATGATTTATTCATAAGAGATGGTTATTATTTAATCAAAATAATAAGCTGCTTCTAACTGGGACAGTCTTAGGGGCGTTAGGGATTACAAAAGGGGCTTCAGCGCATCCAGGTTCCAGCAGAGAAGAAGCCCATTACTGCCGAAGCTGCAAAGTGAAATGGTCTCACCCCCGACTATGATAAAGATCTATGATTTCTTTTAATCATAGCCTGAAGATCTACCAACATCAATAAAACAGCTGAGAGAAGAGCAGCGCACTCCTATTCTCAATGTTGCACCACCCAGATGGAGAGTGTATGAAAACATTATCGTAGAGCAACGGGTCAGTGCTGACATTAGGTCACATGCCGACACTGGCAGCGTGTGCACCAAGAAAGCTTGAAGCAGATCCACAAACATCCCAGTACAGATGATGTGAAAGACGACTGTAACAGTATAAAAAGAACGGGATTTCTATAAAGGCTTGATGAAAACAAAAATACCCCGGTACACAAAGTGGAGCTGCACAATTCTTTGTGCATTTGTCACACAGAAGAAGGAAGCTAGAAGACGTGTTTGTCAAAACCATTCACACTTCTTTAACTTGCAAAAAAAAAAAAAACATCTCTGACCAGCAGCTATACATTCATCTTGCCTCGGTGCATGTTCTTCATCTACATACTTCCGTGTACTCGGCAAGGCTGTTTTGTGCTTGAGCACCACCACCGCTGTGTACCGTAGCTTCAGCAGCTCCAGGCATGCAAAGAAAAGCCAACCTCATTGGTCAGTCAGGTTTTTAATGCGGCACGTCAAACAAAAAAAAGGAACTGAGGCGTTTTTTTCAAATGACGCTTTTGCCCTTTGTTTAGTCCCAAGGCGTTAAACGTTGGCGATATTCGGTGTGTATGAACCTTAACGCAATAGCACAGAAATGGCAAAAGCACCCGATAACGTAAAGATATCTTGGTTACACCATCTAAACTTTAAGAAGTGTACCATAAAACTGTCATGGCAAGGTCTGCATAAAGGATCCAATAGCTGAGTTTTGGAAAACTACCGTCTTGGTCCTCGTCCACCTTGAAGCCATTAGGGTTTGCAAGCTGGGAAGAGAAAGGCCGGGCCATTGAGTTGTGGCAGGCCGCAGCACTGCAACATCCAGGTGTGTCAGTTACACGGTTCTGACGCAAAAGGGAAGACCCGAGACTCTAGGAGTGCTCTCTTACATTACCTCTTGACTGCCAGGAAACCGCACTTACCTCAGTGGCTGATTGGTGGGGCCACATTCGAGGAGCTCGTTAACTGTGGCGGTGGAGAGGAAAAGCCACGGCTGCTGATTGGATTTCCACGTTTAACCAATTACTTAGAAAAACTCTGCAAGCGAGTGGCGGTTGACGCTTACGCAGAGCAACGGCGAGCCGTGTTGTGTTTAGTGTCGGGTTTCAGTGTGGAAATTTGGTCAAGACTTTCTGCATCATTAGCAGAGAACAGAACGCAGTCACACACACACACACACACATTTCACTTTCTCACACTCATACACTCGGACTGCAGTGCAACTAACCTACAAGTGTGGTCATCGCTGACAGAGGCTATTCGCTTTCCTTCTGCAGGCTCAAACACTAGATGATTGATGTAGCTGGTGTGACCTTCCATCACCTAGGCAACACAAGAAATTGAATACATTCATAAAGTGAATAAGTCAGCCAAGGACAAAACGAAATATTACTGTACAGATGGGTGTACAATAAAGGCTATAACAGATATATAATCTTTGATATTTAAAGTGATGATTCTCATGGATAGTTCAATCAAACTTTTGAATTGAATTGATTCAGACCGTTTGAAACGATTCACAGAATTTTCCTCCACTGCCATTTTTTTTTAAAACTGCTAGGGATCATTTACTCAACTCTCATGTTGTTCCAAACCTGGACGAGTTTCTTTCTCATGTTGAACATAAAAGAAAATATTTGGAAGAATGCTGGTAATTAAACAGTTGAAGGTCGCCATTGACTTTCATAGTTTCAATTCTATCCCTACCATAGAAGTCAATAGGGAGCAACAGCTGTTTGATTCCACAAAATTTCTGTTAACATGAAAAAGAAACTCTTTTGGAAAGACGTGAGGGTGTATTGATGAATACATTTTCATTTCTGAGTGAACCATTTCTTTAATCATCATAAAATACCATAGCATATATACTGTGAATGTACAGAAGAAGAAGAAGAAAAAAAAGCTACCTTTACTTCACAATTACTTTGAAGATCAGATGTCCACAGCCTGATTTTTCTGTCAGCCGCTGCGGTGCAAAGCCTGAAAAAAAAGAGGATAGAATAATACACTGCATTTAGTCACCATCATGCACGTGGGTGTGTAACAAACCACAGTCAGAAGATAAAATACTGGAGAGATTACAATTGTTAAAAGACAAACAACCAAAGTCAGAATTTCGTCACGCCATTTTCACATTTGTCTGTTCAAAATCCAACCAAACCTAATAAAACAGCTCTGCCACTAATCAGCAGCAGCAATTATTCACACAATTACACTAACTCACCTCTGACAAGAAAAACATGTTTAGTTAGAGAGTTGCACGCACATTTCTATGTTACCATACCACACAGACACAAAATCTTCTTGCATCTTATAACAAACAAAAGTCACAAGTTCTTGCCACGAAAAGGTCCGATTACCATCACATCTTTCTATCAACATGTTCATTTGCGAGTTGTCTTTGGCTAGATTGTCGCGTGGATGGCGTAACATCACAACGGTACCAATCATTTACATGGCAGCGCTACTAGCAGGCAACGAGTCAACCTGTCAATAACCTCTGACTCCATGTCAACCCACATGCCCAGGAAACCTTAACAAGATCTCTAGTACTCCGTTCCCAAGAGGTACACCTACAGTGAATTAAGAAAATAAACCCAAATAAAGGGCAGCACACACGGTTAAGCACGCTACACCTTCCGTCCTGACCACAGCATGGCCAGGAAATAACTCTGCCCTTCCCATGCTGCTAAACCTACAGGAAACTTCCCTACCGGGAGCAGAACCCTCCCAGGTTCACAGCTTAACGAAGAACATGTCAGACTGACAACATCTTATTAGACTCTTGATACAAACCAGATCAAACTACAGCTGTGACAGACACTTTCCACTGCTTGACATGAACATACAAATCTCGGTAATGAATCGATCCCTGGAAAATGGCTCTCCCAGTGATAAAAACATGTTCTGAGAAAGCACATTTGTTTGAACAAAAACGAGTATGTTTGTGCGTGTGTGGTAAAATATCTCAACTCTCAAATATCCCAATTGACTCAGACATCAATTAGGACGGGATATTCAATAGTGCAATAGAGAAAAAGCGTATTTATCTAACATTTAAAAGAGTCTCAGAATTTGTGCGGTAAAATAAATCACTTATCATATACAGTGTCTGAGCCTCTAATGAAGAGAAGGAAGCCGGTTGTAGATGAAGAACTGTATGGTGTCTGGCATAGAGATCAGTGCTCCTCCTATACATCATCATAATTCCACATCTTACATTACACGCGCAAAGTCACATTATAATCCATCAATTTGATATGGCTTCTCTCAACATAAAAAAGCGGCACATGCTCAAAGCCGTACCTGATGACCCGAGGGAGCTTATCCAGGCGTGTTTCAGGGCTCCATGCGATAGCATCCACGCGTACTCCGTGAAAAAACACTTGCAAAGAAGTGAACTCTACATCCTCGACCTCTGTGTCTTCCTCCTGCACAAATACAAATCACTAGATTGTGTGCATCATTTAAATGCAGACATGAAGGCAGGATATTAATAGTACCTAACGGTATTAGTTCTGTACCATGCATGCTACGTGAATATGCAGAGTCCGAAATGCATCAGCTACGAAGACTTCTGCTGCTAAGTTGCACAAAAATGTAAAAAATAAACCACTTTATTGTTTTGGGTGGAGAGTAGGGATACAGTGAATGCTTGGCAACCGAAATAAGCCGGAAAAAAATATGCCGAACAAAATTTGATCAAACATATTGGCTGTGTAAAAGCATTTTAAAAAGTCTGAGAAAGATGTTACAATCATTACAAGCGCACGCAGCGAAATGCCATACTACCATGCAGCTTTCACTGTATTGCAGTATGCTGTGCGCACATTGAACAGTATGTGAATTTTCTGTATGCGCGAAAGGCCCAGAGGCAATATTTGAAAAGAGAAAATAAAAAGGCCACTTAATAATACAGTGTTTAATTAAAAGCCAGTGTTTAGATGTAGGTTTTGGTCCCAATAAATTGGCATTCATCATTTATTTACTACTAAAGGTAACAGCCTCCACAGCTGCGCTGAATTAATGTTTGTGTTGGTCATGTGACAATCAAGCATACTATATTAGCATGCCACTTCGAACCTGGACTCGACCAGTTCGTCGTTTTTAATCACAAACAGGTGCGTTGGAGCAGGACTGCCAGGTACACCTCCAGGAGGTTAGTACTTTCGCCACGCGCTGAATCACCGTCCTCACCTTAAAACGACAAGTGCCCACGACCACATACTGGTTTCCTCCATACGCCAGAAGAGAGGCGGGTGAGCCACAGTCAAACGGGCTGAACTCCACCGCGTGAACATAGTCCTCACAGGACACCGTGTAGCTTGCAGAGCGAACCGTTTCATCTGGCATCTTCCATCAAGTGAATCCTTGCTGTTTGGACGAAATGGAGTTACATTCCACTCTAAATAACACGGAGAGACACAAATTAACACACTTATTGGAGGAAAAACATGCCATAATGGTTAACAGAAATGTGATATGATGTAACATAATACGATGTGCACCGTCCAGGCATGGCTGTAGTTGCATGAAGAATAAATAAGATATAACTTTTTAAAAATTAAACAAACGCAACTTAATCTTCACTGAACCTCACAAATAGTATGGTAATGATTAACTCTTTATATTTCTTCACGGTCCCCACACGTTCATTTCACCGTTGAAGTTATGAAAGAGGCACTCTCGGAGAGTCAGCAAACAGATGCGCAGCGGAAAATGAGTATCAGCGCTTTATATGACAAACCTGGGATAATTTTATATGCTCGGTTAATCGTCCGGCTGAGAAAAAGTGAGCGCCGCTGCGTTAAAGCCCACGCGGTGCTCGTTCTCGGCGCGCTTTCTGATCACGTGATCGCGTTTGTTTACTTCCAGGTTAGTGACGTAACCGTGACGCTGGCGCGAATTAATATCAGTAAAAGAACGAGTTTGCCTTTGATTGGCATTAGAAACGAAGTCAGTTTATTGTAAATCCCCCGTAGCAATAAATCTGACACATTTCGAGACGCCGGGTGTTGTTTTCAGCAATTGTAAACAACTGCAACACACTAATTAATGGTATACAGTTGTATACAGTTTGTCTAGACGAAATGAAATAATTTATATAAATAATTTTTAGAAACGTACTGCCCCTGCGCTCCTATAAACTTTTTTTTTTGTTGTTTAACTGGATGGTTTAGCTCTCGTGTTTCTTCACATCGCCGCGTTTTACTTTCTTTTCTCGTCTACAATCTCCACTTGTGGTTTGAATCAAAACGGGACCGTTTTGTTTGGGCTGCTGACTTCCCGTTTGGCGGGGGCGGGGCCAACGCATCGCGCTCTGTGATTGGTCCAGGCGTCCTGGCATGTGGATTTAAATTTACAGGCATCGGACCAGTTTATAATAACTTACATCTACTGGCGTCGGTTTTCCCATGTGTTTCACATTACAGACCTAGGACGCGTCTAAATATCAGTGTTGGTAAGTTGACCTAAGAGGTTTTGGAGGTTCTGTTCCTAATAAAGTGCAAAGGGGCTCCTCTTGTTCCTGACTATTATTGTGATTTGCTTGATGTCTTCGGACTTTCTGTTCTAGCTCAGTGGTAGATTTGGAAAGGTATACGTGATGCTGGCCGGGTCGTGTGTATGTTCCGCTGTCTGCTCACAATCATTTCAGTGCTGACACGCTCGATTTTCTGGCCCTGCAGTTCATTTTGTGAACGTTGAATAACGGTGGTTATGGAGGAGAGCCTGAGAACAATGACCAGGGTCTTCAGGAGAGAATGTCACAGGGTGTTAGGCTCTGAGAGGACCTCCATTCAAGGGGCTGACGGGATGCTGATGGTCCTACAGCTCGCTGTGGCTGGGGTCAACAAGCAGGTAAAGTTGCATTTGTTAGGAACTTGATTGCAGACGTCCGGGCATGTAAATGCATCTACACTATATTTCAGATGTTTGTGTTCAGTAATACATTTTTTTTTTAAATAAAGATTTCTTATAAAAAAAGGTTTTTTAATAATACAATAGAAGAAAAATAGTAAATATTATATTAATATAACCTAATCATATGTAGTAGTAGAGTTCATTTGCTAACAGATAAAACGTTGTGCATTGACTAGGTTAAAAAAACAAAAAAAAAAAAAAATACAACTAACACAATGCACAATTAAAAACATGATAACATAATAAAACATGACACAGTTTTTCCACTATATATATATATATATATATATATATATATATATATATATATATATATATATATATATATATATATATATATATATATATATATATATATATATATATATATATATATATATATATTATTATTCTTTTTATGATATAATAGTTCTATATTTATACACGCACGCAAACATTTTTACTAGAAACCTACTGATTTTTATTTTAGATAGTGGGTGAAAACCATCCTTTCATGGCTAGGCTTAACGTAATTTTACAGGATTTCCGCTTTCAATGTAAATGTTTTCTTGCAGTCTGTACACATGCTGCGGAAGGGGAAAAAAATGAGTCACACGAGTTTGAATCATGCATTTTGTTCCGTATCTGTACATTTTCTGTGGCGTGGTTCTGCGTAATACGCTTGTCCCTGTGTTTGCTCCGCTCCTGACAGGAACGCGGGGACTTCAGTGTTGCTTTGAGTGAAGTCTTGGCTGCCTGGAAATACTTCCTTCTGGATAAGCTCCAGCTATCCCACAACGATATCCCTCTTCCACAAAACTATGACCTCATCCGAAAAGAGTATGACTGCTTTTTGAAACGCACCAATACTGTGGACTTGATTGACGTCTTCATTATGTTCAAGGAGCTTCGGATAAATGAGGACCCCGAGGAGCCCCTAACCGCGGTGAGTGCTGCCAGTGGGCCTCGGATCTGGTTGTTCTTTCAGTCATCTTTCTCAAAGATCTTTAATCCGTGGCTTTTTCTCGGTCTTATCTCCATATCTAGATGCAACTGTTTCAGTTTCTCGGCGGTGACAAGGAGAGGACGGAGAAAATGGATTCTCTTCCTGTGTGTCCCGCAACTCCATCTAACAAGCCAGTCTGTAGTGCACAGGTAAATAGTGATGCATTAACATGAGACTAGAATTAGACATTTACAAAGGTTTCAACAAATCACTCAACACTTTTACTTCATTTACTGAATGTCATGTAAAAAAAAAAACAAATTTACTTTGAGAGACAACTAATTCTTTACATTTTAAAACCGTAAATTCATATTATATTTAATTTAATATAGTACCTTTTTGTGTAGCATTTTTGTTTTAGACACACACACATATGTGTGTATATATATATGTATATGTGTACGTTTGTTTCTGTGAATTGTGGGGGCTTTCCATAGACTTCTATTACTTTTATAACGCAACAGAAAACCTGTTTGCATTGTTACATTTTCTGATAAACATTGTTTTCCCCCCTTGTATATGCGTATGTATATGTATGTGTGTGCCCCTTATTCAGAACTATGTTCATATCATATAATCATAATCGCAAAATGAGAACAGGATGTTTTAAAAGCACTTTTGTGTAGTGTGTTGAAACTGCTGCTACTCTTGCCCAGTTCTGTTCACAGCTGCTCTGCTGGGCTCTGATTTATGTGCGAGTAGACGCTGGGTTTTGCCACTGTAATACTGGGGGTGATGAAGTTTATGAGCCTGGCCTGTTTAAGCTTAAGGGGCTGTGGAAAAAGCCCGTCCTCTATACAACATCAGTCCAAGTCAGCTAACTGACTCATCAGTATTGTGGAACGGAAGAGTATGAACCGTTCCTGTTAAAAACAAACCATTTTACCCTTTTCGTTAACATTTTGGGGTTTTTTTAGTACATTTTCAATTGCTCCACTTAGGTGTTGATCAACCTTTCCTGCAGATACAGAGAGCTGTCAGGAGAGTTTTCTGTTCTTATTTGGGTCTTCTGGTGAACTCTAAGAATGACCTGGCCCTCGCTTACACCCTGGACAACCCCAATCGCTCTCTGGGTCACAGCGCCTTTACTGACCTTAGACATGCTGCCTGTGACAACTCCTCATCTCTCTTCCTGGTGAATTTGCAATGACGCATACTTTTACATGGATAAATGTATAAATGAACATTTGCACACTTCTTGTTCAACTACACATCTTTTAAACCATTATGTAAATGCTAGCTAATTGTTGTTTTTGTATATTCAGACGGTAACGTCATTTGTCAGGGCCATACAGCTTGGAGGAAAGGGGTACGCCCCGCCTGAGTCTCACCCCTTAAGGAAGCACGTAAAGGGTTTATCGGAGTTTCTCAATTTTGTCGACCAGTGTCAAGATGTTCTGGGAGAAACCCCTAACCCCAGGTACGTATGATACTTTTTTTTTTTTTTTTTTTTTTTTTTTTTTTTTTTAAATCCTATATAGGAAATGCGTATTTAATTCTGAGCACAAGATAATTTCAAAACCTTAAGACCTTTGTTCATCTTGAACACAAATGAATGTATTTCTGACTAAATCTGAGTTTTTTTTTTTTTTTTTTTTTTTTTTTTACTACAACTATCACATTCAAGGCCCCATTCAAGGTAGTAAGGACATTGTTAAATAGTGGTTCAAGCATAATTTTATGACTCTACTCAAAAACAAATATAATTATTTATAATATAAAAATTTATTTTTTCTTCCCTGTATGTTTGTATGCATTCACAAGAGTACCACGATGAATAAAGTCACTCACTGTGTTTGCAGCAAGAGCCAAATCGGACAAAAATAATCCCGGATATTCCTTGCTTCTAATCAGCAACACTAGAAATGGAGCCTCATTTTAAAGTGCGTTGCGTTATGAGATGCATTCTTCCATGTCACGTCAATGCTTTGAATTAAAAGCCAGGACAGTCATGACCTGGCTTTGACTTCATTTCTGTCTCCCTATCATCAGTGCACAAACCCAGATGAGTGGAGAGAAGCCTTTGATTTATGCAGCAGATTTTGTATCCCCTTGCTTTGCCCAAAGAAAACGTACTTGCTATCTGCATTTGTGGATCTGTTGGTCCCGTCCTAATCTTGAAAACGTATTCTCGCGTCTTTTACCTGCCGCCATGCATCGACGCATGATCCTCTTCTCAAAAGCAACCTTTTAATGACGTCTGCACCAGTATTAATGAAATCGCCTGAATTGTTCAAGCATGTTTATCTGAGGAACATCAAAGTGTATTGTAGCGAACGGCAAATGTCCCTCCTTAGTTTGATAAGTCTGATTAAACGTCATAACCGTGAGATTTTGCCATGATAACTCTCACTTCAAAACGTCCAAGCAAATCTCCGCTAGACGTTTGGCAGCACAACACATGGAGCCGAATTGAATAGATGATTGAGTTATTCAGAAAGGACGCGAGGTCATTTCCTGCAGTGCATCATGTGCATCAACTTCATTTTTGATGGAAGTGCCTTGAACCTGCTGCATGTGGTCCTGTTCACCACCGCGTCTCTTTTCTCTGATGAGAGAGTGTGAACGCTGAGCCAAAAGGGGTCTTTCATCGGCCTGCTACCCTGCCTGTGCAGTTCCCCACCTCCCAGCACCTTATGGAGTACTGTATTACCACACACAAACACTCCTTACGGGGGAATCGGGGTCTTTCGTACAGCTAACATCTGTTTTCCCAGATGATTCTGTTACTGTAATTCCCTTTCACAAAAGCAAGGTCAGGGATTCAGGGCGGCCTCTTTCCCTCTGCAGACCAAATGTTTACATTTATTAATCTCTTCATATATTCACACATAAAGTGAGGTGGAGTACACCAATCGCACTGGTCTGGCACAAAAACTTCTTGGACCCTCCTAGGCCGCATTTTTACATGAGTTATACAGTGGTCACACTAGATTTTAATCAAGCAAAATCATTTCTATGCAGCAAACCCCTTTTATATAACGGATAATTAATAAATCGGGAGTCATGGGAAGGCTGGAAACACAAACAAAATCTGGTTTTCTAGGCCTGGGGAATTTTTTTTTTTTTTTTTTTTTTATTCTTTTTAAAAATAATAATCTCTAATGGTGGTAGTAGGCGATTTATAGACATTGATCTAAAAACAAGCATAGTGATTTGGAAACTTGCTTGCAAGCCATAGTTATTTTGAGTCTGAATCATTGTCTTTTAAAGCCAGATCGGTTCACAAATCAGTTTGAATGATGCATTAGTGGAAAGGTTATGAAGAAATCATGGAAATTCATTGGTCAAGACCAGGGACGGATTAACGCACGGGCCCAGGGCACCAGTCGAAATGCCACGACTCCAGGAACGCCATTTCAACCGCGCCAACTCAGATTTTTGAATGCAGCCGAATAATATCAGAATAATAAAACGTCTAACATCTGTACAAAATGGCGAATAATGTTGTTTATATCTGATATGCAATCATCTACACGCGCTAGCTGCAGCACTGCGCATTATAACCAATCCCAAATGACTTTGTTGAGCCTACGAATATAATGGCCGATGTGCGTTCAGGTGATTCATTGCTGTGTTTTATTCAGGGCGAGCACACTCTGGATAAATTCTGCTCTCGTGTGAATTCTCGTCACCAAAAGTGCAGATGTGCGTGCGCTCTAAGCGAGATAATACCTCCACAACGCAAGCAATTTTCAGTGCTTAAAGTCAGTGGTGCTGTTCTTTGATGACGTAAATGCTATTTTGCTCTCATTGTGTTTTGCATCCCTTTCTACCATAAAAGTGTTGTAATTAGTAACTTGGTGTTTTTCTCAAAATCACGTTAAATGCAAAGTCATATTAAAAATGCGCATATCTGCCCATCACACTTGCCCATGGTGATAGTAGTACACACAGTATATTTTTATAATAAAAAATTTAGTTGGACGATGATTGACGAGTTTCAAAACGAAATGCAAAAGCACCTGTTAAAATATTTGTATACCTGTTTAAATGTCGTGTAGGCTATGTTATATCATTGTGTTGTGTGTGTGTGGTGTGTTGTTGGTTTTTTTTTTTTTTTTTAAATTGGTCACAATTAAAACCTGAAGGGGGGCCTTTCATCAGCCCAGGTCTGTACTTTTTAGCTTTCTGTACAAAGTATTCTGTTTGCTTCATAACTTTACAGTTGAACCACTCCTGGCAGATGGACTGTTCTGATAAGCACTTTAATACTTTTCTGGACCTTGACATTGTTGTTCTTGGCAGTCCATGGGACAGTCATAAACCCCCTGGGTTTCATCCAAAATATCTTAAATTGTACAAGCTTTTTTGGGTTTGGAACAACATGGGGGTAAGAGACATGGGATAAATGACTTCTTTTTTTGAATTTTAGCTTTAAAATGGAAAAAAAAAAAATGTTTGCCCTTATGTCATTCCAAACCGGTAAGAGTTCATCTTCGGAACACAAATGAAGATATTTCTGATGAAAACCAAGAGCTTTCTGACCCTGCTTAGATCACAACCGACACATTTAAGGGCCAAAAATGTTAGGAAGGACATTAAAATAGTTCATGTGATGTCAGTGTTTAAACCACAATGTTATGAATCTATGAAACGAAAACAAAGTCGCAAAGTTAAAAAAAAAAAAAGCAAAACTTAATTAGTGTTCTGAACATGAACGAAGGTCTTGAAGGTTTGGAATGACATGAGTCTGACAAGTTAATGATTGAATTTAAACCCCTTTTGAAAGTTTGTGACTTTACCTTCATGGCTGCTAAATTTATTTTAAAAATTCTCTGCCTTATACTGTTTTCTTGCAACAGAGAAGCTGGGTCCAAATTGGTGTCTAGTATTCGAGCCGCCCTGGTTAAAGGCCGCAGTAATGGTGACCTGGTGTACCTTGCAGCAGAGGATACAGCCAGAAGTCTCAAGGAAAGAATCGGTCAAATACACACCATGCAGACGCAGTCAGTGGTTGGCACAGGAATCAGTCCAGCAAGGGTAAAACATAGTAGACATATTCTTATCTCCTCCAAATGTTTTTCCACCCTCATTAGTAAGACGCATGATGTTTCATTTTTAGCCCAAAGCCTATGCTATTAACCACTCCACTGCCTATGGTGGCCGTGAGACTGTGAAGGTTCTGATGACTCTTTTGGATGAAGAAGCGCTAGCACCGCCCTGCAGGAACAAGGCGGAGCTGCTCTCTGAAGATCATGCCGTTCCTAATGGCAGCTCTGGAGCTTGTCTTCTTACCCTTTACAAGTGAGTTACACCATTTTGCTGTAATAGTGTATTTATATAAAATGGTTAAATTATCGTCATAATACAAAAACAGATTCAACAATGTGTGTGTGTATGTATGTATGTATGTATATGTAAAATTGTTTATTTGAAAAAAAGCTTTTTTTATTTTTTTTTAAATTACTACTAAATGTAATCCAATAATGCAGTCATTAATAGAAATTTCCTTTACAAGCAAGTTATCCCTTACAGCTTTTATATTAGAATATTGCATACAAAAATTATAGGACAAAATGGATCCTAAATTGTATTATTATTATTATTATTATTATTATTTAATATATAATAGCTTTTATTTTGAATGAATGAATTGAAAATTCTACGGATATTTAGTAGTAATAATAATTTTATGTCCTGTCTTTTGAATTTTTATTTTTTTCAATTTACTTACCTTTTGATAAGTGTGACAAAGTTTGTTTTGTGTGTTCATTTAGTCTAATTAAACGTTCACAATTTATGTTGGATAATTTTGATTTGCATTTCAACACCTTGTTTTAATCTTTGAATATTCAGCTTGTTTGCTTTCCACTCTGTGCCTATAGGTCTCCAGAAGCTCCCACGGGATCTTCTCCAAAGCCTTTACGGAACCGCGTCTTGAGCCAACAAGAACACATCCAGTCCAAGGTAAAGAATCATGGGGGCTGTAAGCAGAGACCCCAGTCTCAAATAGCGGTCAAACCAAAATTGAATGTGACACTTGATTTTTAAAACAGACAGCAAGTAATGCACATTCACGAGCTATATCATCTGCTTCCTCTGTTTTGTAATGTGCAAATTTATACAGCTGTTTTTTATGCATGGTGCTTGTGCAGCAGGTTTCCTGTTATATAAAAACAGCCACGGAGTGTGAAATTTAGTGTCATACAGTACACTCCAGACTTTAACCAATAACCTCTGGCAGTGATGCACTCTTGCACAATTAAAGCCTATCTTTTCCAGAAAACTTAAAATGCCCCGTTGGGTTGTGAGAAGAGAGATTACATTTGTATGTGCAAAAAAATGTAGTATTATCTATTGACTAGATATGTGTGTGTATATATATATATATATATATATATATATATATATATATATATATATATATATATATATATATATATATATATATATATATATATATCTTGACTAGCAGCTACATGATTTCTATCAAGAAGCTTGTTTCTGAAACCAATCTTAACTTCCATTTATCACCACATTTAAAATGTGTTAGCAAACCAGAGACTAGTTAATGTGCGTTTTATTTTTGTGTTGTTTTTTTTTTTTTTTTTTTTTTGAAGTACTGGCATCTTCACCAATTAGAAATGGTGAGTGCTCTGTGAACATGTATGCTAGGCACATTTTGTTAAAAGGCTTCTTTATTTGATTGCACTAGCAGATGTCTCTTTAGGCCTCCACTTTCTGGCCGCCTTCCTGTGTTAGTGAGCGGTAATGGTCCCCGGGCAGCTCACCGCTTCCTGAACTGGACGGGCGGAAGCTTTCTGCATCAATTTCACTTTGAACATGCCATATCAGTGGCGTTACTCAGCTAGCAAGGGAAACTTGAAAGGTTATTGTTTCCTGTTGTCTGCAGAATGACTTTATCCAGCCGTACTCCAATAGTTTCATCACAAACTGACGTCGATTGGCACATGGGGAGAGATCAAGAGGTTCCTCCAGCAGCAAGACTGCAGAGACGGATTATTCTGAGTACAGTTATGTTGTAAGGTTTAATGAACTCCTAATGAACCCCAGTCGATACACTTAGGGCCAGTATTATGCATATAAAAGGATGCTAGTACATTTTTGCATAATGTTAAAATATTTCTTACTAATAATGTTCATTAAAACACTCTCAAAACAGACCTCTGGTATGAAGATCTGTATCTAGTCACTGGTGTGTGTGTATATATGTATATAAAGACACATATAGCATGTGTTTTGAGAAATTTTTATTATTTTTATATATTTATTACACACTTTTGTAAACAAAAACTTTTGGATGTGCTTTAATTGAACTTTAATCTTTGGACAGCAAAAAAGATTTGACCATTTATATTTGTTGCGTCAGGAATCTTGAAGCAGTCACAGCATTTTGGGACCGAAAAAACGCAGGGAAACACCCTGGATATGTATCGATAGTGACTATTTTTACAACTATTACTCAAAATTGAATAAAATGCCGCCATGGACTATAATATATAATCAGGGACCCTCCCCTGATTCCACTCATTTGATCCGATGTTAATAGCACATGTATATCACTGTTGCCAATGCTGTGTGTCAGCCTGCTCAGCGGATCTGTCCCCAAACAGGTGTTCTTCAATCATGTGTCATTTCATTGTGTGCTTCACAAACATAGACACACCCCTCATCTTATTCAGGGCTTAATGATGACGTTTATATCGGAGGAAGTAGCTGGTGGGCTCAGCCTGTTTTTTTTTTTTTCTATTGGCGTACAGTCAGGGCTGCCCAATGTACCATATAATCCTCCCATATGAAAGCACCCAGTCTGAGCGATACTGTTGTTTTAGGTGCTCTTTTGAGAAAATGCTTTGAAAAAGCTGCACTCAAACTTTGATCCCCCCTACATACACCCACCGCCCATTCTCTCTACGCTTTTGCAGTCCCACCCAACTATGCCTGCAGTATTTTTTTTCTTTTTTTACTTTCCTGAATTCCACTCTCCTACTGTGGCCGGCTAGCCTGAAGGGAGAGAGCCTTGAATCCTGATAATCCTTAGCAGGGATGGATCAAAGACCCTGAAAGAGGTGGATCAGCGCTTCTCTGAGACCCTTGAGACCTTAAAGGTTCACTACGCCTGTGCGAGCTACCATTTCCTTCTTTCATGCTCCTCACGCTAGCCTCTGGACCGCAGTATTTATCCTTTTTTTTTTTTTTTTTTTTTTTTTTTTTTTTTTTGTATATTAACTAAGATTTTTAGATGTGGTCATGTCCATCCGGTTACATCAGCAGGGCTCAAAAATGAGGACGACCAAGTGTTTTTGGATGGCATCATTTGTCCTGTTGTATTCGTTGACTATATTCATATTTTACTTATAAACAGGTGACCCAAAAAGCTGTTGTTGTAATTTTAAAAAATTCAGTATCGATTTTGTTTTTACAACAAATTTTTTTTTTCTTTTTTTCAAGGTTATGCGGCCAACCATCCGCTCTCAGTTTGCATGCACATACAGTGATGATGAGCTGCCCCTCAACCGAGTGTTGGAGTTTCCCAGCACCAGCCAGCTTCCCACCTGTCTGCACCCTGCACCCAAAAAACCCGTCCCTCATGACCTCACTGGGATGGACATCAGTCTCAAAGGTAGTGCCTCTGCCACAATTAGGGTGCGTTTACACTTGTAGTTCAGTTTGTTTGGTTCCCTCGGTCCGGACCACAAAGGAAAATGATCCATTTGAACACACTTAATGCCATCCACTAGGTAGACTAAGCGTGCTCATTGTTGCATGTACATAATAATATTAATTTCACCACCTGCAAACTCACAATGAGCTCATAAAAGGCACTTTTCCCTTATTGATTCTCCATTTTTTTCCCTTTGCTCATCTTGTTTTGGATACACCACTCATTCTGTGTTGTCAAATCTTGTTGTTGTTGTTGTTGTTGTTGTTGTTACTTCCTGTTTTTGGTTTGTTTAGAAGTATTTGCTCCATGTTGCGTTCATGCTTCATTCGAACCTCACCAGTTTGTTTGGAAGCTGACCTTTTTAGCTTGTGTTTTTAGTCTACCTAAGCATGAGTGCAGACACACCCTTAAAGACACTACGTAACAGTAGTTTTGTCACTTGTTGCTGTTGTGTCCTTTTTAAAACGTGGCAGAATTAAATATATTTTGAATTGTGTAGGCTTTCTTTTCTGAGAAACCAGAGAAACCTCTGATGCCACAGGGTCGTGTCCTATCACATTTCCACTCGAAATGTCTGAGAATATCCCACCCACTGCGACCGATTGATAAGGAATCTTCTTTTATTAAGTCATTTCATGGTGTCTTAAGTGTTTTTGGCTTCCTCCGCTTTTTGTAAAGGGGGCTCATTTCTTGGTGTACTGAATAACCTTCATGCCTGGTCTGTTCTCTCTACACATAAACGCTCACGCGCTGCACACACACACACACACACACACACACACACACACACAGAAGAGCTCCCTTTTTCTGACGCCACATGGTCGGAAAGATGCCCAGGTCCACCTCCACAGCCCAGGCCTCGATCCCTGGCCAGTCCCTGCTTGGGGACTGGTACTTAAGGTCAATCTTTAAACGATTCCCCATCCCATAAAACCTGGCTGCCCCCACATCTGTTGTAAAAACTCTTAAGAGCACACGTTTCTCTCTCCCCCTCGCTCACTTTTTGTGGGAATGCGGGCTTTGCTCCACCAGGTTACATGACAAATGTTCAGTTTCAGTGCTGTAAAATAAACACACCGCCTGTTAAAGTGCAGACTAACGTCAGCAATTTCATCATAACCTTTTCTACCCTTCCGTCCTCAGCCCTCCCTTTTTTTTTTTTTTTTTTTTTTTTTTTTTTAAATCCCTGTTCATTGTTTCACCTTGTTCTCAAAGTCCAATGTTTTTCTTTTGTCCCCCCTTTCTTGTTTTTCTGTGGATATAGACCCAGAGGACACTAACTTAAGGCGTAAATGTCCCGGCCAATCCGCTTTGGGGGAACATAGTGGGAATGCCTGGAACAGAGCAGGTGGGAAGGGGACCCAGCCAGAACAGCTCAGAAGAGCAACCGGGACCTCAAAGAGAAAGCTTGCCAATAGAGAGTATGCTGAGCAAGGAAGAGAAGAGAACCAGCCCCCTCAAAAAAGACCCCCTACCAAGGCTCCCACTGGAGGCCCGGGGAAAAGGAACACTAAAGCTGCATGCAAGAAGCTCATCGCTGGACAGGGCAAACTCACTGGCTTTTTCAGACTATAATTTAGGCTCTACTGACCAATGATGATCTGTTTTGGCAATTATGTCAGGTTTTATTTATTAGTAGAATGCTTAAATGCATTTAAAGAGGTAGTTTTTTTTTTCTCCTAAATGTTGTTCTAAACCTTTTGTTTTTAGGTGGAATTGCCATTACTGACGGTGTGTGTGTTTGTGTTTGTGCATGTTTGAGCTTTTAAAAGGAGAAGATTCGTTGGCAGAGAAGAAACTCGATCATTTAATTTTAGGATTTTGTGATGGTCGTGATTTAATGCTTTTTGTTCCCCTTTGAACATGACTCATACTTTTGCAGATTTGAATACATTTTTATTTAAATTCTTTTTAAATCATACGTGTGTGTTTGTCATCTTTCGTATCCAGAGTATCTTGCAGCATCAGAGAGTGCTGGGAAAAACATGCAGGTGCTTTTTCAGCTGCTTCGTTCTCAAGCTTGCCAGCAGGGCCTGTATACTCTCCCTATCATGCACCTCAGCACTGTTAAGAGAACAGGAAAAGCAAAACCAATTTAGCATTAAACATCATATATACTTTTTTATTTTTTCAATTTGAGAGACCAACTTGTACCAGGTAAGACAAACATCTCGGACCATACGCAGGGAGATGACAAGACCAGTCCATCTCGGTTAAATAGTTTAAAACTGAATCGCCACAAATGTATAAAGTAGCCCTCAAGCATATCGGGTTACTCACATGGCTATGTATCTACAAAGATGGGGAGGAGGAAGATAAGAAACTTGGCAGTACTTACTGTCTATGTCCCTCCTGCCTACGGGAATAACATCGTCTGTGCTACGTCGCTCATCCCTCATGTTGTATCCATCCGGAGCATGATCCATCCCACGCGGCAGGACAGGGAAGGTTCTTGAAAAGGCAAGGTTTGCTTCCCTCTCAAGAGACCCTTTTATTCCTGTGTCCTGGTGGAAAAGGAAAAGGCATTATTAGTCAGCACATCAGAACAGAAGCAGCCCAAGCTAAAACCAAAACACTGCTCCCTCTGCAGGCTTTTTTCCTGCTGTATGAAAGTCTAAAACCACACCTGGAGATGTTTAAGTTAATTCGAACAACACACGCCCAAGGGCAGCCTCTATATCCCTCTCCATAACTGCTCCCAAACTACTGGAGCAAAGCCGGCGCATGGAGCCCCACATGGAAGAAATGTGTCAAATTGCGACAAAGTTTCCCATGCCTCGCTTAGCCAATTTTCACAATATCACCGTGGGCCCTTTTATCCATAGATTCCATTTCCCCTCTTGTGACCGTGTCCTTCCCATAGTCCTCTCCGACTGTTCCATTACTGCACTGATAATTGTAGCAATGTGAGGACAATTCAGTCTTGAATTGAGAAAGCTCTATTTGATACCCATAGAAAGGTCATCTGATTCCTACCACACCAACAAAATGGACTAGTACAATTTCATGATTTAAAGTGCATGTAGATGTTGGCAAATACAGTCATGGAATCTCTTGCTTAAAGCAGGAGTGTAAATAACATAAATTAGAACACTTACACCAAGTATGAAGATGCGTTTTGTCCCGTCTTCGTCCACCAATCTGCCTTCTATGATGGGGTGTCCTCTGAAGGTGAGATGCCCAGGTTCAATTTCGCTTGCATCGTCTTCTCCTGCTATCGACACTAGTCTATCTTGGTCTGTACGTTCTTCGTCCAGCCTAAGTTTGGGCAAAGCTGTAGTCAACTCAACTAAAAGTGCAAGTGCAAAGACGACCATGTAGGAAGATGCCATGATCTTGGGCGATAATGGTTGACTTGCTTGCAGGAACCAGGCTTCGCACTTGCTTGTCCACTAAGAAGCAAATGTGTGTTTTTATAGTGTCATGATGATGAGGATGATGATGAGTTATCCATTTCAAGCTATTTTTTAAGTATTGATGATTTCCGTTTCTCTCCTTTTGGTGAAAAGCCATTCACCTTTACACGAGGTGGATGCCCATCCACAGGAAGATGTTTTAAAGCAGGAGGATTATATTTTGAATGGCTTTCATTTTTTTTCTGAAAGTCCCCACTGTGGTTTTGTAAAAGGCCAAATAACATTTGTCAGCAATACATTGTGACTATGCAGAAAGGGCATCTCCTTCCAATATAGTGTTTGTACCCCCTGCTATAACGTAGTTTGTCAAGCCCATGCAGCAGGTCAAAGGTTGTACATTGAGGTCACATATTGTCTGAAAGAGTTAATGATACAGTACAAATATTTACAATATGAGCCTCAACGACGGAAGTATACCTGTTGTGAGATGTCTTCACCTCAGATGACTCCAATTTTCTTGGTGCTGTCTCTTCACGGTATCCTCTATTATCTTCTTCTTCTTTTGTTAGTAGGTCGTAGGTGGATTATTAGTAATTTCAATAGACCTGGGGTGCCCAGTCTGGATGTTGAAGATGTACCTACCTGCAGAGTTCAGTTCTAACCCTGTTCCAACACACCTGTCTGTAATTACCAAGTGCTCTTAAAGGTCACTGGGGAAATGTTCTGATATATTGAAATCAAAGAACTTCGCCTGTTAAATTCTGCAATGTTTTGGTAAATGTCTGGTATTCTTAAATTATTCATGCATTAAACTAAACCAAGTCATAAGAGTCAAAGTAAGGCAAAATAAACTGCACATATCAGGTGTTGAAGTATAGAAAAAAAAAATTGCCATCAGTTGAGTAGTAGTAGTAGTAGTAGTAGCAGTAGTTTTAAAGAGGATTGTGAAAATGAACCTGTATTGTTTATTCATCTGATATTTTATTTTTTTTTAAAAAGTAAATAGGTCACATAAAATGTAAAAGTACATTTAAAATCTCTGAAGATATAGATGGATAGATATATTATTATTATTATTATTATTTATTTATTTTTTTTTTTTAAGAACACCAGGGGCTAGACACAAATTACACAGCCATGACTTCCTTCTTCACAGGAGTATAAATATGAGGCAGATTGACTGTCATCCATCACAATGGGGGAAAAAAAGAGAAAATATTTTCTGTTGTACAGCTACAGATTGTTGAGCTTTACAAAATATGTGATGAAAATAGCTCATAAAAAGCATTAGGGCTAAAGCATTGAACATTTTCATTCACACCATTAGGACAATAGTTAAGGAGTTACAATCAACAGTACATGTTAAAAGTCTGTCTACAGTGTATTGTCTGTGACTACATCATATTAATGCAACATGAGGAGGGTAGTTTGGTTAAGAGTCTTGGGGTCAGAAAGCTTTAAAATGGGCCATGGCTGGATCTTCAGAACAATAATCCAAATAATCCAAAATCAACACAAAATGGCTCACTGAGCACAAAACTAAGGTGTTGCCATCCCAGTTTCCTGACCTGAACCCTAGAAATCTTAAGAGGTGAAAATATCAACATAGAGCTGGGAATGTGAAGGGTCTGGAGAGATTCTGTATAGAATTTTTTTTTTTAAATAATATAACATTTTATATATATATATATATATATATATATATATATATATATATATATATATATATATATATATACACATACATACAATTAGATTTCCTTTCCATTTCTCTTTTTTTTTTTTATTTTAATAAAAGATCACAGTGATTAACAGCCTTATTATCACATGCTTATTTGTTTATATCTACAAAGGGTACAAATAATTTTGAAGTACAAAGACTGGAAACAACGTTAATCTGAAGTTAAACCTGCCTCCTGGTAGGTTTAATTTAAGCCCCAATTTAGTCCTGAAGTAGCTCTATTTTTCCTCCAAGGAATCAGACTATTAAAATCTGGACTAGACTAAGCACTAAGTCTGACACTATTTAAAACCATGACAGAGAAAGCAGATTTTGTTGATTGTTTTGTTAAATTTGGTTTATCTTGCCCTTTTAGCCTAAGAACTAAGATTAATTAAACCACCCCAATATGGGTTTACAGGAAATACTGGTACAAGCTCTTGAGATGTGCGTACCTGATGTTAGACACACTTTCTTCCGATAAGTTGGGTTTTTTTTTTGTTCTGTAACAGTCCTTAATGGGTACTTCATAAGAAATCAGAAGTGTGTTCGCATTGCTCTCCAAGTCTCCTCTTCAGTTCTTATGAAAACACAAAGGCTTTCCTTATTAATATCATGGTGCCTGTTGCACAGGCAAGAAGAAATGGGACATGAATAATAGTTATTGAACTCAGCTGAAGTGATTTTAGTTGGAACACGCAGCCTTTATTTAGTGAGTATTTGTGTTGGAGTGAGAGAGCCTCTACTGAAGGACTCAACTGGTCTATGGAGACACGGCTGTTCCAGCAAGAGTACAACTGAACTTCAGAGTTTGACGCTCTGTTATTGTAACCTCTCTTTCTAAGTTGCCACTCTGCTTTCTGACGTGTCTCACCCTCCATAGTGACCTCTTCCCACCTTTGATTACCCTCACCACAATAATCTAATGTTCTGATGTGCAATTTCAAGCTAACGTTGGTAGATTCCCTTTCATGCCTCAATTGACACCACGATGAAGCACTTGGAGTGCATTTTGTGGTCTAAGCTTCATTCTTCTCCAGGTTTTTGAAGCTTCAACCACAGAGTAGCTGACAGAGTACTGCTTTATTAACGCTCGATTAATGAAAAGTGAGTCAGTCACGGTAACAAAAGTCATGTGAATTCTAAATGTTTATTAGTTGCACCTTTTCTGCAATCAATGAAAGTTTATATATCATAGGTGCTGTGACTGGTTCCTAATTTAAAATAATTTTAGCACTGCAGGACACGTTAGCTCATGTCCGCTATCCAATTTCGAGCTACTGCAAAAGCTCTCTGGAGTTTTGTAGTATGTGCTTTGGGAGGACAGACCGACTGGGACAGTTGATTTGCTCCCTCACAAGTCTGTCCTTTTGCCGCAAAACTGGAGACATGAGCATCCTGTAATTTAAGCATTGCACTCTAATGGAAATCCATTTGTGTCCTCTGAATACTATGCATGGGAATTACCAACGGTGACACAAGATATGTAATGACATCAGAATTTTGGCTATTTTTCCCATTACAGAGAATCACGCTTTTGGCCCTGGATTCTGCCACGGCCCCATCTCGCCCTATCTCTCACCTCACGGTCTTTGCCATCGATGGATCAGGTATCCTCTCCAGAATTGGCAGCTGAAATACCCAGTAATGGAAAAGAGAGAGTGGTTGGAATGATTTTTTTTTTTTTTTCATGTGGGATATAGTTACGTACAATTATGGCCGCTGACTCAAAGATATTCCACTCATTGCCAGTTTGAAGTGAAAATCACATGTGGATGCTTCTCTTTCGAGGAAAAGCATTAATTCTTCAACAGAACTAGAGCTGCGTGATGAGTTTTAAATAATGTAACAAAAAACAGGACCGCGGAAATGGACTGAAAGATTTAAGCTGTGGGACCGGTGAACCGAGCACTTTGTCGGGGAGCATCTCACGGGAACATTTAGTTCCTTTGCTTCTCATATCAGGGGGCACTGCCGTAAAGTGGTCAAATGCGACTTGTGGTCAACAGGGACGCTTGGCTAGATGACATCACCAGTATCATCACCATATTCCCCACCGATGCCAAAAAGTCCGGGCATGTTACTCTGTCCTATTCTGTTACACACGTCATCACAAACCATACGTTTCCATTTTCCAAAGACGTTAAATCGTGGCTTTTGATCATCCTTTGGGAAACCAGGAGAACTTTCGGTCGCGATTCCATGATGCTATCCCCATTGATCAAGTTACCAGATTATTTTCTTTACTCGTCTGTTGTTTGATGGTGTAGTAAATGATGGGTTCAGGGCAGAAGGGGCCAATGGGGGCTCAAGCGGGACCATGGTGGACTGAGATGGGGTTGGCTTCTTTGTTGCCCAGAGAACAGACCATGGTTTCCAGGAACAATGCAGCTGATGAGAAACTCTCCAAGGAAAATATGGGTCTGACATCATGGGTTCTTAAAGCTAGCAGCTGAGCCAACACTCTCTTGCCACAATCAGCTCCCAGTGAATTTCCACTGCTGAGGGAGGGAGTGATCTAGAGGTAGAGGGTGAAAGGGAGCGTGTTGGGGCGTGGATGTCGCCTGCTACCTCTTGTACATGTGCAGTACTGTATGTTGAGTCTGGTGTATTACCGCAGGTCTATAGATCATATATATCATATATATATATATATATAAATATATATAAAGAGTTTGGTTTTGATATCAGTATATTTTGGTCTCTTAGTTGATAACACTCATACTCCATGAAATCGGTTTCATGATTCATTTTATTTTAGTGATACAACTAATTTCTGGTTCAACGGGATATGCAACTTGAAATAATGTAGCACTTGATTTGAAATTAATTGTAAATACATTTTTACATCACTACTGGCACCAAATGCGACTACATTTTTTTGTTTGTTTGTTGGTTGGACAAATGCATGCATTGTTTTTGGTCTTTCACTTGTTCAACTTGGTGCATATGATTTTCCAGTAGATCAGTGCTATTTCTGTATTATAATATTAATATTTTGAATCGTTTTAGCAGTAGAATTTTTTTTACATTTAAGTTGTCCTAATGCTACTTCTACTTAAAATAATTAAGTTGCTTTGGCTGAAAAATTCATTTTAAGTTGTTCACCTAATCTTTTATTGAAGCTTCATTTCAATGAACGGAAACAATTTTAGCCTTAGTTAACAGTAACACTGGTACTGGAAAAATCAATTGGATTGATTTCATGTTGTCACTTTAAATGCCAGGATATGTATTATGTACTGCTAAATAAATAATAAGAGACACCATGGAGAAATATGGGAGGATTGTTGTTTTTGAGGATTTCAATAAGCTGCCATCATTTATGCATAATACAAGCTGTGTGTTTACCAGTGCAAATCATCTTGTATAACTTTCAACAACAAAACATCTGTTTTCCACGCATTCATTGTCCTTTTATCAACAGCTCAGCTGCACTTGTTAGAAAGCGTTACAGCTTGTGTTTGATTGTGGAACTGGCAGTCTGTCATTTATTCGTCTAGTAAACTAAACAGAAAGCGGTCAAGTTCCAGTACACACCTGAATCTTATTATGATTCCTGAACACATGGTGTTTCAAATGAACGTACTATGTTTCATCAATGGTTGTTCAAGCCCGTATTCTAAAGCTGCCAGATGTTGCAGTGCACCTGTCCAAAAAAAAAAAAAAAACCTGTCAAGATGATGTTTAAATACTTGCTGCACCCCAACGAATGCCTAAATTAATTATTTGTTATTGCAAATCTTCATGCGCCATCCGTTCCAGCAGGCTAACTGATGCCTTGTATTCATTAGCAGAGAAAACATGGCTTTTTAGCCCTACATTAATTCTTTTTCTTCTGAAACTACTGTGGGGAAGTTTGGGAAATGGTAAAAAAAAAAAAAACTGAATTAGACCACAAGGTCATTGAGAAGACAATAGCACACGTAAGTTGAATGGGCTCAGAGCTTCAGTTTCAGGGTTAGGTCCAGGAACCGTGTCCTTAGATGCACTCGGCACTCGGAGAGCTACTGTAGGCCCGGTCTGGGGAAAATACACAAGCTTGCTTTTTAGCTAGAATCCCTCTGAAACTGACCAGCAGATGGGAAGCTGCTGCCGTCAAACAGCTGTCCTTGGTTACCCTCGCTGGATGGCATATGGAGTGGTGGTATTGGCGTGTCGTATGCGTAAGAAACGTGCATTGCTGTTGTCATAACAGAATAGAATGCCTTTAGAACATTGCAAGATTTAATAGGAGTCAAAGTACACTGAGTGTTTTTGTGGAGTGTGGTTTGGAAGTCTATTATCTACCGATTGTTTGTTTTTGGCGATCTCTTTTGTTTTCTTTACAAAGGGGACTAAAAGTGTCATTTTGTTCCAAACATGTACCTTATGAAACATACATTAAGATGTTTACAGAAATTGTTTTCTAAATAGAGAACCGTTGGGATCTAAAGCTCCAAAATGTCAAAAAGCAAGTCTGAAGACTGAATCCATTCAGTCATAGAGATGCCAGATGTCATTCCTGCTCATTTTATTTCTTTATTTTTGTTTTTAGTGCTTTTGTATTTTTATTAGTTTCATTTAATGAACTTATTTCATGCATTTAATTTTATTTTTATTTCAATGTAATGATTCTTTCTCACTCACACTCATTCATCTTCACTTTATATAAAAAAGCTGTCTGAACATTTTGCCTAACATCTCCTCCTTCAGAAACTCAAAAGGGTCTTAAACAGTAGTGAGTGAATTATATTTATTTTTTAATAAATAATAATTTTTAAAAAAGGGCTTTTAAATGTATACGAGATCCGAAGGCATTTGTAATATATTTTTTTGTTCAGGTTTGAATAATCTCTTACAATTCTTAGAAAGGTTATTAGATGGTTTCTTAGGTTTAGCTGAGACTCCAGAATAATTTGCAGGCTGTAATTTATCTAATTGGGCATAATAATTGATTTGGTATTACAGAGAAAAATGGATGAAAAAAAAAAATCAAAATACCATAAAGACAACCCTTGCCAGTCGCCTGCTCCACATTTCAAATTATGTCTGCTGAACCTAAGCCAGGTGGCCAATTTATCTATTAAAAGGCTTGATTGTTCCACTATATATCCATTAAAAAGTGCTGACAGATTGCAAGGGCTTTGTCCCGTCACTGAGTACCTCCTAGAATAAGCTGAATGTGCAGCTTTTTTTTTTTTTTTTTTTTTTTTTTTTTCGTCAGTACAGCCACAGACTGATTTGTCTTGGCGGAGCATGTCATATTTTAGGAAGTATCACTTTGTCATGCGGTGAATGTGCAGGTTTAGGGCATTAATGTACAGTTTGGCAAACGCTATACCTTTATCTTTTGGTATTGGAGGTGCTTCGCAAGGAGCAGAAACATTGCTTCTCTGCTTGAGTTTTAGACTGTGTGTTAGCTTTGGGTTGACAAAACTCTTTTTCTTCTGGGTAAACAGATGGACAGATGACTCATCCTGCACTGCAACACATTTCAAATGCTCTCAATAAGCAAAAGGCCCCTTCCCCTTGAAACAAATTTGCAGATAATCTGCAAATATTGGTTCGTGGCTGTTATGTGACTTTATATGTAAAAGTGTAGTTCCCGTTATCGTAATAATCACTCTTTGAGACGCCAGGTATTGACAAGTGGTTTATTCAGCAGGAACGGTGAACAATCTGTCAGTATTTTCATATTTTGTACAGAAAGCAATTGAGCACCAGTAGCCTAATGAAAGCCTCACAATCAAAAGAATGCTTTAATGATCAATGCCCGGAATCCTCTAATATTTGTTCTTCCATACCGTTTCTATCTCTGGATTTATGTTCTGATGACAACTATCAAACTCAAGCAAAGTGCTGCAAGTCATAAATCCTACATTCAATTGAATGGAAACAGAACAACTTCGAAATAATTTTATCTTTAGTGCTGCCCATGATATTTGCCACAAAGCCATAACCAACAAACCTTAAATATTCAAAGTCTTTGGTATTGCGTGAGGACCTTTTGCTGGAGGTCTATTACGTCAAACCTGTGCACATTATATAGACATTCTGGGTGGCTATTGCATATGATTCTACATAATTCTATTGTTTCTTAATTCAGATTGAGATTATATAAAACGCATACTGCCCAGTTCAAAAGTACAAACGCTTTAAAGACCCAAATTTAGGTTGTCCAGAAAGTTACCTTTCCTGAAAATGTTATCCATCTGTATCGTCATGTTCATAGATGATGAATGGTTAACGTGCTGCTAGTTAAAACATAACCTTTCTTCGTATTTTCCTATTAAACCTTCCCAGATATATTGATAAGTAAAAACATAGGCAAGTGAAAAGGAAAAGAAAATGGTCGTACAGCGTTAGCTAAATCACACAGCTACCAACTGGTTGAATTGTACTGTAACTGTGTCTGTATTACACTGAAGGCTGTTTTGCACCATTTCCTTGCCAGATACAAATGCACGAGTTGTAGAGTCAGTGCCAGGATGTGTAAATGAACGTAGTGCGCATGAAAAGCTACTTTGTGACGGTCAAAATCTCGGTAACGTTGGACATTTGCAGTTCACAGTACTCTGTCAAGTTTTGGCATAGGGACGTTATCGTTTCAAAAATAATAATTTAAGAACCGTAGAGAAAACAAAGACAGCGATTAACCATCTCGGCCCCCCCCTTTTTTTTTTTTTTTTTTTTTTTTTTTCTTCCTTTTTCCATGCATTCACAGCTCTCACAAAAATACTTTCGCTCGCTTACACTGTAACCTTATTGAAATAAAAACAAAAAATAAAGAATATTATTACAATGGTGGCCACAAGGCTGTGCAAAAGGGAAGACTTCCAACATAGAGCTTCATGTTTTCAGCCAACCCCTGCGAGTAACAAACTACAAAATAGCACCATTATACAGTGGGTTGATCTTTTATATGGTTCCGCTATATGATGCCATCACATACGATTATGGTTAGAGAATGCAAAGGTTAATATAGGTTGAGTATAGATACAGAGTAAACGGTGTGGGTTGACGTGATCCTTTGGGGTCAGAAAAGAGGAAATCACCATGCAGAGGGCTTGTGAAAACGGCCTAAAGTGGGGTGCAGAGGGATAGTTTGTTTGCTGTACAATCATAGTTTTTAGCAACCGCATCTGTAAAGCTTCAAAAAGGACTGTAAATGCAAATAAAACACAGTTACAAATGACTAGTGCTCTGCAATCTAGAAATTGAAATCATTGTTCACGCACAAACGTTTCCTTTTATAGAAGACCATTTCTACTGCGCCGAAAAAATTAAATAAAAAAAGCTAAATGGGTGATAGTTTAAATTATGATCTGTATTATGCAAATTAAAGTCGCAACTGCCTTTTACCCAGCAAGTCATATTGTAAGTAAACTTGTGAGAGGGTAACGTAAAAATGAGTAAAAGACACAATTTAAATCGTTGGGTGAAATATCCCTTTAATACAGCTAGTTAGTTGCAGTCGTGTCACCAGTCTTTCGCTGTAAAGATGCAAACCTTCCTACTTGATAAACAGTGGCTGCTAAACCAGATTATGTATGGTATATGTTACAATTGCTAGTCATTTTCTGCGTCTGTTGTGGTTTCTGTTGTCATCCCTCTGTCTTTCCCGTGCGTGCTGATACACTGGTGTAAATGCATGCGGATAACTGTTTCAGTGAATGGCTTTCACCTCCCGTTTTCTAAAGAAGGTAAACCATGCAGTTAAAAATATAAAAAAAAAAAAAGAAGCAAAGACCCCTCACACACAATCAAAAATAAAAAACAAACACACACACAAGGTGTTTTGCAGGATGTAGGTCGTGTTCCATCAATCCTAAATGTGTTCTCTAGAGCACCTCAGCACATCTGCATAAGGCTTTTGTATAATCCCCCTTGATCTGGTCTTGCACAATAATTCAAATAAGAAAAGACTGATTTGTATTTTATACGTCATCCCTCTGTGCAGCCGTAGTTCGGTTTTGCAAGGGTTCCAAGCGGTCTAGACAGCCTTTCTTGTCAACGCGGTCCATGATCTCACTCCTTTCTGTGCCCGCAAAAGTGAATATTTTGCCACTATAAAAACCTTCGGGCTCCCGTTAGGTGCAACCGTTCACACGAGGAGGATAAACAGTTATCATTTGACTTTTTTTTTAGCAGCTAATTTAGTATTTTCCCCCAGTATGAAATGGTGCAGTGTATGGAGCTCGTCAGATTTAGTTTGTCCTAACATGGGGCTTTAACAGTATCCAGTATCTTCTTGTTTTTTAAATGGTATTTTTAGTATTTTTAGTTTTTTTTTTTTTGTTTGTTTGTTTTTTGGGGGGGGGTTGTTATGTTTTTTTTTACAGTGGAGCACGTCCCTGAACGACCACAGTCTTTCTTTCCTCCCGCTTTTCCCGCTGTCCGACAGTTTCACTTGTCTCTCTCAGCCGTTCGCCCCACTGTCCTCTACATGCGATAGTTTCTGCCCCCCGTGTTTCCTCGGCTCGAGTTCTTCTGATGAACCTCCTGAAAGTAAGAAAGAGAAAGGCAGTAAGCTTCGGTTTAGACGATGAGAAGTAAGCAAGAAAGCCGACCCAAGGAGAGCAGAACGGCTGCTGCTGCCCATAACAACACAGCTGTTTGGTGAACGGAGTGTTATTTCATAATGCTGAGGAAATCTACTGTCAAAGCAACACATCAAAGGTTTCACCGCAGCAAGATTAATAAGTGTAATTCACGAGCTGGGAATGAAACCGCATGCAAAGGCCGGTGTGAGGGGCCAGACTCTGAACTCAGCGTGCAGACATCTAAGGTGACCTTAGATTCGGCTTCCAGCGCATGACGTATGGGTGCAGAAATATGTCTGTGGAGAGCACATGCAGGTCTACCACAAAAACCACTTAGGCAGTTCACTTGCTAATGGTTTTCTTTTTCGAGAGAGGACGACTGAGAGCACTTAAAAGGATGGCCCACATTTGGGCAGCGGGGGTGAGGGAAGAGCTGCTTTTTCCTTACGTATGTATCGCAGCACAATGTACCAGCATTATTTGATGAGCTCTGAGATGAGGTAAACGGACAGCTCACGCGAAAATGACAATTCTGTCATCATTTACTCATCCGTTTCGAGCCCATATGACTTTCTTTTCTTGCTCCAAAAAGGAAGTGAACGCATCTTAAAAGTGGTCCATATAATTTGCGTGCGTGTTTAAAGAGAACTAAATGTAAGCCATTATTTGCTGATTCTTCCCATTAGTTCACCATTGAAACCGGAGTCAAAGAGTTAAACTTGAGAACTGGATCAGTCTGTATTATGAATGCACCATCCAGGTATTGTGAATTGGGTCTATGGATTGAACTGAAGATATGACTCAAAATAATGCTTTTTTGGACATCCATATTAAGAGTTAGGATAGAGAAATAATGGCTTGAATTTTATTCAGTTTTTCACACCAATCTTTAGAAGCCATTAACATAGAGTATGAGTTGTGGAAACCACTTTTATGGTACGTTTTTTGGTCCTTTTGTCCTTTTGGAACTGAAGAATTTACCAGATAGTCAGTCGTACAGGTTTTAAATGACATAAAGGTGAGTAAAATAAATTTCCATGTCAGAAAATGCACTAATATTGAATGATTACATAAGCATTCAGACATCATCATGCTGATTGTGGCTCGTTTTCAGCCTGAGGTAAGACTTACCTTACAAGAAGAGTGACCATGTCCAGATATAGGCTTCTGCAGGAAATAAAGTTCATATGACATCTTGTCAGCCAAATTAGTCAGCTGATGCTGCAATCAGCATTATGTATTTATAAACTATTAGGCTTTACAGAAATGTCCAAATGTGTCAAACATTCTACTGACGCTTCGCTAAGCCCCGCCTTAAAGTGGTACTGGCCAATGACACTTTGGCATCCATCCACCATCTATTTATAATAATTTTTTTTGCTTCAGTTTTTAATGGAAAACAAGACGAAAAGACTTTTTTTTTCCAGTGCAAATGACATTAGTCAAGAGGGCGGGGCCTAGCAAAGGGTTAGTTCTGACATCATCAGCTTAGCTGCACACCTTTGCCGTCCTGGGACTGTCTGTGTGCCGTTGCGCTCGTAGGGATCGTGGACTTTTGCCCGGCTTTACGGGCGCACAATACATCTCGAGGCGCCTCAGCTCGCAGCTCTGAAAGCAGCATTCGTCCACAATGCCGCGGTTGTGCGACCGTCTCGAACTAGGCCCGTATCCTGTCGGTTTGTCTGTTGGATGCATAGAAATAACATTCATAACCTTTTGGAGAAAAGCGAAAGCTCTCCTAAATCTCTGCTGTGGGGGGAATGCCAGCACTTAATAGCGTGCTCAAATTTTGTCCGTAGGTACGTTAAATAAAGCCTGTCATCACGTTGAGTTCAAGCCCTTTATCCATTTTATTCTTGGCATGGCACCAGCTCATGAAGAACAATTACAGCTTGCAAGGTCATGCTCTGAAACGCTAAATCTCTAAAACTTTCGGTAGGAACCTGTGGCTAAAAGCCCGGTCATGATCGCTATAATAGCTTAGCGTAGCAGCCAGACCGTAGCTGTGATTCTTCAGATATATGGGTGCGTTAATGACATGAATTTCTTCACCGTGAAATTTACAGGGTATTGCTTTGCACAGAGCAGACCCTTCTTGGCAAGCCCCCCAGTTAAATAGAGGTCACACTGACCGAAATGTTGAGAATATCACGTTTTGCAGTTTCAAACCTGATATCTTTAAACTACACTGCTGATTTGGGAGGCCAATTCCGGCCCTTGTGAGGGTCAAATTAACCTATGGAGAAAACCCCCCTGCTCTTTTTGAGAAGAATGATGTTCCTAGAAGACCAGGATGAACCGTGAACTTTTCCCGGAGTGCTTGTTAATGGCACTGCTAAACCAGGTGATAATTACCCATGTGAGAGAATATGAAACTGCCTTGTGCGTATAAATTTTGCTGTCAATTAGGTCAATGCACTATTATGTCCTAGACATAACGTTTAACGATGAGGTTGGACTACTTACATTCAGGCTTTGGGTTGTCTGATCCCAAACAGATTTATGTTAAAGGTAGCACTTAGACACCTGACTAAGTTAATGTTTCTTTCTCCATGTCGCCAGTCTCCCGGTGGCCTTAAAAAAAATATCCCACTCTCCATTTACAAGTCGCCACTCACCTAGAGCAATATAGCTCCGATAGGCTTTTCCCTGTTACCAAATGAAATAATAATAATAATTTAATATGGCATTTACAAGGAGGAAATGCCTTTCCCTTTCAGAGTTAATAGCTCTTGGCTCGCAGGGCTGCCAGTGCTGACAAAATGCATTAACTTCTGCCTTGCACTTGCTGCACTCTGACAGTGTTGTTTTGGAAAGAGAGGTGCTCTAATTCTGACAAACATGCATCCCTGCAGACTACATGGCTCTTGGGTGCCGAACGCTTCTGGGAGATTAGGGGGCGCTCTTATCTTTCAATACAGTTTAGTCGCTTTGAGAGTTTTATGTAGGACACTGTAATGGTATTGTGTTCACACACTCCTTTTGGACACTTAATGGCCTTCATTAAAACAGTGTCTTTATATGCTCAAAGATATAGCTAGTTTAGTGTATTATGGCTTTTATTTCATGTCTAAAATCATCTATTGCATATGCTTAAAAGTATTTGTATTTGCATTTGCCATATAAACACAGTTCAAGTGACACGAAAAAACAAGAATTATAATTCTGTAAACCAGTCAGTCAGGTTGTTACAAGCTGGTCAGATTGTTTTCTGGCTGATTTTCTAATCCATTTCTATAAAAAAAATCCCTCCCAAAATTAACATCTGCCGGTTTTGTCAAAATAACTTGAAATCTATTGAGTTGTAGCCCAAGAGGTGCAATATACAGCAAATCTTATAATGCAGTATAATCGGTTTAAATGGCTTTTCAGAGATTTGAAGTGCTGAATTTTAAGAGGTTAAAGTTGTAATCCTAAAATAAGGTATTATTGTTAGATCTTTTAAGAACCAACACTGTTCTGCGGGCCTATTTTTATGTTTTGTTTTTCTGTCAGTAAAACAAGCAGATTAGTAACAGTCTTTTGTGTTTTTCATTATCCGTAGGAATTGTCCTCAGATTAGGTCATGCATTTATTGAAGATTGTTGCATTGTGGGCTAGATTATCTATCAATCTTCCATCCCCTCCCCCAGAATAACCAGCAACTCATTCACAACATTGTGGCTGAGAGCTGTGAAACCTGAGCAAAGCACATATCTCCATCACAGTGATAAAGATCGGTGTGCCGCCTGCTTCGGTGTTGCAAACACACAAATGCTAACACGCAGTTGTGTCTTAACACCTTTGGGTAGACACCTTCGCTTCCAACCAAACACCATCATGCATCAGAACATGTACATTCCAATGAGGAACACCGCTGGAAAGAAGCTGAGTTTTATAGCCGTGCTCAGGTTATTAAAGAACAGGGAGTTCTTGGAGCTGCTGCCATACGCTGCCTGCATAGTGTCAGGAAGTTTACTGTTCACTGGAGACTATGAAAGCTGCTATAGTCCTGGAAACTACCTCTTTATCAATGGTACCACAAAGAGTTTATAGTAAGATGAAGTTTCCTTCCAAATGCTTTTTTTTTGTCTCCTGGCTCTTTTTGCCACTGTTTACAATGCAAAGAGATGTTGGCTCTTGCGGACATTAACGACTGAATAGGAACTGTTTGTGGTGTTTAAAGGTTGTCAGCCGCCAAGTAATGGTTTGCTGTTTGTCCAAAAGTTTTGGAATGTTTTAACCGTGTTTTGCTATTACACATTAATAGAGATGATTGTTTCTATATCTTTGTGTCTGATATATAGATACTGAAGATAGATATGGAACTCAAAACTTTCTTCTATGTTGAAGCCCAGAACTACAGCTTTTGGAGTGTTCTACTTTATGATCTAATAGTGTGGATAAGTACCGCCTCCTCAGAAGAAAGTCAATGCTTCCTGTTTAGCCCCGCCCACCAACACACAGCGTTTACAGGTATACGCAGAAACCAAATAATAAAAATGCCTCGAAAGACAAGAAGACTCTATGCAGTGCCAAGTTGTGGAAAACCAGTTTTTGGATTGCTTCCTTCTGATTCAGGTGCTAGGAAAGAGTGGATTCAACATTATTTTTAATAACGTTCCAGACTGCATCAGTAAGAACTAGGTCCTCTCTTCACTTCACTTACAAACAAGACACAATTTGAATTGTTAAAAAAAAAATATCTTGATAACATTATGAACAGACCTCAGAGAACAGTACAATGTAAAAAACAGAAGCTGTCCCTTTAAAAGTAATAGCAATTTTTCTCCAAAGGTCAAGTGAGGTTGAAGCAACAGGTAGGCGGGAATATGATGACGGATGAGAAGTCTTTTTGTCTGGCTGTTTTGTAATTCAGACACAGGCAGTGCTTATGAACACCTTCTTCTCACTAGAAAAGTGTTGAACCCAGAATACCCAGTGCCCTTTGCAATGTGTTTGTGTCCAGTAGAACAACGGGATGGGAGGGGGCAGGGGGCATCCTGATCATCCTGTAATCCCCCATAATCCGGTGCTGCTCTAGGACAAGAGCCAAGCCTGACTGTGTGCTGTTGATGTGTTCTTCTCTCCAGCTGCTTCAAACATAATGAAACCAGACAAACGGAATTGAAAAAGTGGTCCTATCAGTGATGTTTGTGACAGAACTTCCATTCTGTTTTGCGGTCTTTGCTACTGAGAGGAGATGACCTGCAATCTTTCCATCACCGATGGATTATTAATGCTGCTTGCAATGTTGCAAGTACAAATTTTCAAGTCACTTTTTAAAGAATTATGGACAAAAATTCTTCGCGACTGATCACTGTCCTGCATTTGCACTAAAAAGCTGCTTGTTTTGAAATAGTCCGTACGTTTTATACCGACCAAAGTCGATTGAAAGCACAGCATGCCGAGACATGACTCGAATGCAGCATCATTCCTTTCAGGATTTACATAATCCTGCAGACGTTCGCCTGTCATCCTCAAGCGCTAGATCATTAGAGGTCCTTCCAAATGTGTGAGAGGAGGCTTGCACCCACCTCTGGACAGATTGTGATTTTACGGTGCCTACTGAGCCAAAGCGTTCCACATTCTCGGTGTGTTTGTGTCTGGGGAGTGGGAATGCATCATGAGGTGCACGTTCAGCCTGTTGGCAGACGTCAGAGGTGCTTTGCTGGAAAAGACTACACAACCACGGAGGGAAAGGGCAGCTTTGTGTCAACACAAACACTGCTGGCCACGAGGTGACCTATGTAGTATTTAAAAAATATTATGTGCTCTAGATCTGCACCAGTCACTCTTTCCTTTCCAATAACCCAGGACAATGAGGGATAAGGCCGACATTAAGGCATTTCAAAGACAACCGACGATTTCTAGGTCAGGCTAACAACTGGAAAGAAAATGACTGTCAGTTTCTTCTTCTTCTATGTCGTCCCCTTTAGTGTCTTCAAAAAGCCGCATTTTGTTTCAATAAAAAATTTCCACTGAGTAGTATTTTCCGAGTCATGGGCCGTTTTATCAAGATAATGAAATCTGAAGTTTTGAAATACGAGTGGAGTTCCACTGGCGGTGAGGGCACTGGTGAGATGGGCTGCATTGCAACTGTGACTGAACGCAATGTTAATTGTTACATATATGAATACAGTTTATTATGTCTGTTAGGCCAGTCCATTAAAGTTGTTTTCTTTATAGGAGTGACAATAATTTAAAAAATGTTTAGCCTACCAACCTACCAAAAACACTGGTTTTCGTGCAAAAAAAGAAGAAGCAAAAACACAGAAGCAACATAAGAGTAATACAGTGTAATAAGAGTTAAAAAGATGGAGTTGTCAGGGTACATACTGTAAGAAATTCTTTTAGGTTTTATACTACATACTAGGTCAAAGTCAAATGATCTGTATAAAATCATCTATTTGCTCTTCACCGAATCTGTCATGCTGATGCAATAATTTCATGGAAAGTTCAGATTAGCATAAACGTATTTATTTTGGGCTCTGTACTGACAAAACAAACACATGGCCATTGACAGCCATGAGCGATCCAGCCAGCTCCTTTGTGACCACTAAAAGCTCAAATGTTGTTGACTGGAAACTTAAAATGTCAACTCTAACTTGAAGTTCAATCTCGCTTCGCTTTTAAAGCAAGCGAAAAAAAATGCGTCTCCACAGAATCAGTGGGTTCTGTCCACTTGTCAAAATAATCCCTTCATACGTCATCATCAGCGGCCCGTGACTCTCGTGCTTCCCTGAGCCATTTGCACGTCGTAAATATCTCACCGGGTAATTCAAACAAATAACAATATATATGCAACGGTTTAAAACACCATAGCTGCACATGGTGATGTAACTAGTCTCATTCGGTAGAGGACAATTGATTTTTTTTCAGGAAATTACAAATAACTTAGAAACCTTTTCATCTAGTTACTCATCTAGTTTCATTCTAGTTCATTCAGCATGGCACCTTTTAAATCTATATATCACCATCTGAGATGAGCAGTTTGCACATTCGGCTAAATATTTTACTTAGTGCATAAAAAAAGCGACCTGAGGGTCATTAAATAATGACACAATTTTAATTTTGCGATGAGAAGTCGCTGTTTCGTGAACTGGTTGTTGGATTGCTTGATTTCACCTTAAATATGAAAAATGGTAATTAAAAAGCATTTATATTATTATTTTATTAGTATGCAAATAGATCATCCTGTCAGAAAAATAAACACTGCATGCTCAAGATAGGAAAAGCGAGGACACAAAGTGTATGAACAAAGTGTAAAAAGCACTCCTATACTGCTGATTGGGATAACCCAGGACTCAGCAGTTCTCATGGCTTGTGGAAAAAGAAAGATTTAAGTCTAGGATTCAAAATGGTTTTCTTTGGGTAGTCCCCCATATTCAGTTGGATGTGCGCTACATTTATTTGCCCTGCCTACTTGTGTCCGCCAAATTCCAGCAACCTCATTCTGGGAGCAAAGCAGCTGGCTGATCTTCTTTAAATGTAATACACGAGCATCAGTCGGTGTTTTTCTTCAGCTGCCTCTTTGGCGTTGCAAGTGCTCACCTTACAGTAATCTAAAGTGAAGTGGAATTCACAACCTATTTTACTTCCATAATGACATATTTTCAAACTTTGTTTTTGGCGTTTGAAAAGTGATTGGATCATGAAAAGTGGGCATTATGCGCAGTACCAGAATAGACCCCAGCGGTTTAAAAATGGAGGGATCTGTGAATAAGTACAGTCATTTTGAGTCATTGTGTTTTGATAAAAGCATATAAACATTTATATTTGGAATAACACGCACTGATGAATCGTGCAAAATGTGTCTAAAAACATGCATTGACAAGTAAGCAGAGTTTGGCATCAGGAGATTACTTAGACTGTAAACTTTCTATCCAGTATAACTGAGACAAATAAAGTAAAAACAGAACGCAGGGAAAATTTTGGAAAATTGGACAGCAAGACATGAAAACCGATGCTTTTCTTATTTATGAGTGGCGCATTAGTGCATGGGGAAAGAGAAAGAGAGGAAGAGAGACAGAGAGAGAGAGAGAGAGAGAGAGAGAGAGAGAGAGAGAGAGAGAGAGAGAGAGAGGAAGAGAAAAAGCAGCAGTTGATGAATAAATAAAATGTGCACTTACTGAAATAAAAGCCCCTGTCTCCACACACAAACTGCAGCGTGTCTACAAGCTCCGCCCCGCACAGCGTCTCCGGCCCCGCCTCCAGTGTCGCGGGAGTCAACGCGAGGACGCACAGCACCAGTGAGAGGGTGTGGGTGCACGAGAGACAGCGCATGGTACACTGCATCCCAGAGAGAGGGAAACCACAAATACATTACATCTATGCACTGCAAACATAACCAAGGACACTGTGCGTCTTTATTCGCCTTATTTACCGACTGATTGATCGCTTCCTTGTTAATGATTGATCTGTCCGCAAAGATGCTACTTATCATTCATGTTTCTTACATCTTTTGAATATCAAACAGCCTGCAGAGACAGGTGCCTGGATATTGAGGGATACTTCTAAAAAGCATCCTCTACCCGTGACAAAAAGCCATTAAAAGTTGAACCGTTCAATGCACCTGTCTTTTGAGCGCGTGCGTTTACTTGTATATTTGCTCCCCCGTTCATAACTCGGTTTCCGTGGTGGCTTCACAAGCCGGTGTCCTACCTCTCTCCGCACGCGATCTCGCTAAACCGGAGCGCGTTATTTCGAGGCGCTTCTCCACAAACGCGCGCCGAAATGTCTCCGGCGCGCGCTTTGAAGCGCCCAGCACTCCCCGGTGCCAACGGGAGACTGCCGCTTGAACCCAGCGTCCGGTAGAAAGAAGAGCGCTTTCGTAAACCACGCATTTTTGGGGGGTCGCTCGGATGAAACCTCGCGGTGCACCTACAGATACGCGGGGTGGAACTGGAAACGCTGCACAGCCGCCAAATCCAAAGAGGAAGCACTTTAGATAATAAAGAGAATATAATGCGCAACCACGCGACGAACGCGCGAGTATGCTGCAAAACCTTCGTGTCGACTCAGCAACATTTACTTTTAAGGGTCGCGATATACAAGTTGGTGACTTGTGCACTGCGCAAATGAACTCCCTGGTGCATCGTGACATGACTCACCGTGCACATCATGCAATCTGTCGTAAGTCTCAAAAGTTTGCCGTATTACCGCTGTCAGATCTTTGACGAGAAATACTTTTTGCACGCGCAGTCTAATGCCGCGCAAATTGCGCAAAGACGCGGGCTGATCGCGATTAAAACGGCTTTAAAACAACTGAGCGCACATTGTCTTTAAAACACCATTCGGTCTCTATATGATCTACGCCGTAGCCTATTGCTCCGGTCGGAAATCAATAACGGTTAGTCCAAGGTGCCTATTTGCTTTGAAAGGAAATAGGTTAAGTTACCTTAAAGACATCACACCAATGCCCCTGGAAGAAATGACCGCTAGACATCCCCTTGGGTCTCCAGCAAAAGCCCAGCAAAAATGAACTTGTTTGAAGTCATTAAAAAGCGAGAAAGAGGATGAGATGCGGGCAATGTCACATCTCAATATTCCGACTTTGTTCCATTGCGCAGGCTCGTTGTGGAGAAGTGAGATTTAGCGAACAGGAGACGGATTTGGAGAGAAAATCCCTCACATTTATCTACATTACAGAGACATTTTCAACAGGAAACAGCTGGGGCAGCATTTGCCTTCTCCTCTTGCTAAGTTACTCATTAAGGATTTTGGGCACCCTGTCAAATAACGTCATCTGCTTCTTAGAATAGGCTCGAATTTGGATCTTTCTAGGACTTACTGACAGAACAGAGAAGATCGCACTGGAGAACGAAGGCGAATAAGAGAGTCGGAGAAAGTGGCGAGTTTTTTAGAAAGGGACAGAAGTTGAAGTCAGACACTCCCATGCGTAATTTGCACGGGGTCTTTTTCATCTCCGTGTTCTCAGCCGACATGCTTGCCAGCGTGTGACTTTCCCCCCATACTTTACATCAGGGGAACTTTTTAAAATGTTTTTTTTTTTTTGTCGTCGAATATTAACTGAGAGGAGCGATTCATTCGGATAGCTGCGCGTTAAAGACTAATGGCTCTTAAAACCCAAAGTTCTTGTTCTGTATTTATAAAAAACGTAACGTCAGTGTTTTTACTGAGTGGTAGCAGCCATGCAGAATAAATGAAATTTTATACAAAATAATAAATTACGAACAACAGATGCTAAGTCAGCGTGCCGCTTGAATCCTAAAAGCGCGGTTGGCTGTTGCTATGGTTTCCTCTTTCTTTTCGCGCGTTTTTGCAGCAGCTAAAATATTCGATTGTAGTTTTTTTTGGGTTCTAAAATCGAAATTCGCGCCTTCGTACCTATCAAATCAAATGACGCGCCTCTACATTATATTTATACCGCTAATACATATTTAATTAATAATTAAATCAGCAATATCACACCGCAAAGAGCGTTCCGTTTTATATGGCATAATTTGCACGTTTAACATAGAACGCTGTTTATATCAAAAGCTTATTTAATACTCAAAACAGGAAAATAAGATAATAAGCACACACACGTGTTGATTTATTATCCTGCTATGTTAAGAAGCAAAAATAAAACGATGTTTAATCAATTGATTCTGCATATTGTGCTAATCTATTAATATATTTCATGTTTTGTGTATTATGAAGCTACGAGTCTAGATGAGATAAAACAACATCGCCAGCCCATCGCTTCGAACCGATTATCGGTTTGTATTCCGTTCACTGTGAGTATATTGTGCATGGTGTATATTTCCCCTGTTGTATATTACTTTGCATACTGTGGTCTGATGTCTGTCACTACACCGCTGCATTGATTTTGGATCCCGCACCCAAGACTTTCATCCATCATCACTGTATATGGTGACGTGACAACAAAATGATCTGATTTGATTTAGAAACCGAACCACATTATCCACACTCATCAGCGCATACATGTGTAAAACACTGCAATAACATAATCCGTGGAAAAGGGGTTGTGGAGTATTTATTTGATATAATTCCTGTCTAGATGATTGATGCTCAGCCTGGCTTTCTTGGGTAGGTTTTTGTCAAAGTACGGTCTGGCTGACCTCGAAGGAATGAGCTCTCTCATTGCTTCGATGAACAGACAGTGCATTCACTGAGACTTGGGAGAAGATTTCCCTCCACTAATACCATCTCGTAGTTCACGCGACGAGCCAATAGGAGGGCTTGCAGAGTACGGTCTCTCTCACACGTTCACAGAAAAGTGGTTAGTAGTCAATGTGAAGGGACGTGGCCGGCATTACTGCTTCAGGAAGATTTTAGAAACCGACCCGACCTCCCGCTGTGCGCAGTCAATGTTCTGTCATGTTTTTCTCGTGTTTTCATCAAAAGAACGACGTTCGCTGATGCCAGCAATGGGGTTGTTGGAAAACCATCGCTGCAAAATGCACTGGCACACCGAGAGTTAATCTGACCCTTTCAACACTGATTTAACCTTGCCGCACTTTACACTTTTAATATTGTTCCTATAGTAAAATATATCGCACGAACGTTTAATCAATCATTATGTAATGCCACCTTAGTTTTAAGATTATATAGTTACAGTTAATGCTGAGTCAAACTCTTATATTGCAGTAAAAGAAAATCTATATTTGCTTAGCAACAGTGGATAATGAATCTAATTAGTATGTGCAGGATGAAAAGAACATTGCAAAACTCTTACTGTTCTGCAAAGCCAAATGAACTGTGAGTTCCTTAAAGGTCTTTTCAGTTTTAGCTGACTTTAGTGACATTTTAGTATCACGGTGTTCCTGTAGATGAACTGGAACAGCATGGTGCTAGCAAACTTCAAGATCATGGGTTCAAATTCGGCCTTCGTCAAAAGGCAGTGCAAATAATAGAATAGTAATGAAGAGAGTGTATTATGCTTGCAACACACTTAAGCACTCGGTTGAAAAGTGCATATTATATCTTTATGTTTTAATAATCTTTTGTCATTTTTATTTAAGCGGTGCACTTACTGGAAAGGGTCGACTAACACGCTGAAGCACATGCACTTGATTTTAATTTTCACTACAATGTTTTATTTGATGTGACATTAAAAGATAGCATTTCATTTAAACGTGCAAATTTACTTTAAAAAAATTTTTAAAATCTTTCAAAAATAGCTAACATATACGTACGTTTCGGTGGAAATAGCGTTCAGATATATTTTAATTTACCATAAATGCATTGTGAGTATTTAACTACATATAAATATATCTATATTATTGTAGAACTTAAGAGTGTTTTTTATGCATTTAAGTAGGAACGCGCTCTTAAGTTTAACTAAGTGCATTTAAGTAAAGAAGTTTTATTAAATCAAAAACTATTTACATGCATATTAAATATATATATTTATTTTAAAATAATGTATATTTTCTAAATTGTGCACATTAAGATATCAAGAGTCTTGTCTTTTGCCTTAAAAGCTGTTTAATTTTACATTTAGAGGGCTGATATTTTGAAATCCTGCGCCCAGCTGGATGCCATTTGCATGACCTCTGCGATCTTGAGTTATTAACTGCTTTCTATAACAAAATAGATCATTTGGTGTTCCCTTTATATACAGCATTTCCACCAAGACTGCTACATTCACGCCACCAGGTGTCAGTATCAAGTAGGCCTAAATAAGTCCAAGACGAACTCTCTATTGGCCAGCACAACATCAAGCAAAAAAATTAATGAGCGCGCTTTTTAGCCAACAAGAAATTTCAGATGGGCTCAGTCACTGAACATTTTTTTAGTTGGAGAGATTTTATTTTTTTAGTAATGCGGGCCTACTTTATATGCACAGCCATGTATCATATGAGAGAAGTCACGCAATCACTTCTGATGCGTGTAAGTACTTAAGGATAAACCCTTTGACTGTGGTTCTCCACAACAGCTGTGAATGGAAGAGTAACAGTAAGCTGAGTTCAAACCACAAGATCGTGTTTACAGAATGAATGAATTAAACCCCCCAGTGTCGTGAGACGGCTAGATGTAAAGTAATACAGCGGGTTTTGTGCTGATGCCTTGCTGCGTGTCTGAGAGAGTCTGATGCAGCGGGCTGACCTTCTCTCTCTCCTTGCTCCTCGCTGGGCAGCACTTAGATTCGTTGTACCTCTGCCAACTTGCTCTTCTTTGGAGCCGTCTGCCTGCCTGCCTGTCTGTGTGAACCCACTGACCAGGAAAAAGGGCTTTTTTACCCGCTCCAGACTCTAGAGAGACAATGTCTGACAGTGTTATCTGTCTGGCTCGGTCTGCCAAGCCTGCCGACTCTGAGACGGTGGTCCTTGCTTCATTCGGGGACAATATCGAATGGTCCGAAAGAGGATTTCATGTTGACCCTGAACCATTTGGACGGATTAGACGCAATGATATGTCCATTCACGTTGGTACTGAGGTGCAGTGGGTGCTTGCGACATATAAGCAGGCAGAAAGAGAATAGAAAGAGAATATCCCGCCCCTAAAACCACCTGCAACCATTATAAAGACTCAAATCATAGTAAATGGCTGTAATGTATGCCCCACCCTAACTTCCTGTTAGAACAGGAAATACACAGGAAGGAAAACAGTACTGAACAGTCATTTATAGTCCGTTATATATATATTGATACAAACTGTTAATACTTTAAAAATGCCACAGGTGAATTTCCCTCTGTTTTACTCTTTTAAGGTAAATGTATGGACATAAATGCAATCGTTTTTTATAAAATAATTGATATAGAATGCTTTTCTAATTAAATGGATTCTTCCTGTAATATCTATGAAACGTCTTTCCAGGAATCACACACACACAGACGCACACACACACACACACGCAACACAAAAGACCTTTCTGATTAAGTAACTCAATACCATCCACTTCCATAGTGCACTGACATTTGTGGAAACACGCTCCTTCATTTAGCATGCGAGACAAGGACTGCAATCATTCTGTCAGCTACCATTAATAATGACTGGACACAATGCTTCCTGCCGGAATTTTTATAAACTGGATACTGTATGCCTCCGAGTGCGTGAGGCCGAGAGAAAGAGAGTTTGTGTCTGTGTGAATGCACTCACGTTTGCTCGCCCGGACGTGTTATCAAACCACGATCAGTCAAATGTTAGGTTTCGCCATTCGTTGTTGCTGTGCGGTATCGAGTTTTGCCTCTGTTTAAATGTCCTCCTGTGATTGACGTCCGTGTCGGGTGAAAGTGGTGAAATCAAAGGTTTATGGGAAACCCATCACCATTATTTCATGCATCAAGAACAAAGTCATGGTGGGTCCAGCCGCTGGGAATGTCATCTGTGTAAAACATTCGACTTGTTTTCCACACCAAGCTTAATGTTGATGTATGTGAAGAAAAAAAATAGAAAAACTGCAAAATAGGCCACGAGTCTGTTCTGATAGGAACATCAGGGGAAAAACAGTCTTAAAAAAACAAACAAAAATATATATATATATATATATATATATATATATATATATATATCGATGTTCTGACAGGTATATAGGTAGGTAACATAGATATATATAGATATAGATATAGATATAGATAGATAGATAGATAGATAGATATATTTAATATACATAATTAATATCTAGATTTCGAAAGATATTTCAATATTCTTCTTATTATTATTAATGTAATATAATTCATTTTTGAATCATTTCATTTAAATTTAACAAGATGTTTTATTTATTTGTAAGATAGAAACACAACTGGATGTCCTACTGCACTAATGCCGTACAGTGTCTTTTAGTTTTTATTTGAATTAGGGCAACAGGAAAGCACGCGCTGTTACGACAAATCCACGCCCGCTTGTAAGGTGCAACCAAAGTGCAAAATCATCAATGGGCTGCAGGTTTAAGCTTTCAGAGTTGCCAAATTCTCGCCCTTTGTCAGATGAGTAGATCTCAGTGAACCTGCAAACAGGGAAGCCTCGGCTGTAAATGAAGATGAGGCAGGGCTGGGGATGCTCTCCCCTCTCGCTGGCGCAGGGCACTGGGTGGGGTGCCTCTCTACCCGCTGCCTGGCACTGGGCATTTCCAGGAGCGCGTCTTCGCCAGGCCTCAATTACGGGGGAGTCATCCAGAACATATTGAAGCAATTACAGCTCCATATAAATCAATATGCTTCTGCTTAAAAAAGTGATCTGATCCCAGCACACTCTGGATCCAGTCTCCCTCAGGTCCATTTTGATTTCTCTCCCCTTTTCTCAAGGCAAGAGCATTATTTCACAGTTCAGGAGTGATTTAGGTCACTTGAACTAGCTCTGGACGGGGCTCACATTCAGTCACTTTCACATTTTGTTCATGTAACCATTAACCTGAGCCTTATTAAGTCCAGCTGGGCGTCAGCAGGGGCTATAAATATTAGTCAAGAATTAGTTCGGAATTCGTTAATAATTTCAGTTCATCCTGAATTTAAAAACAAAAATTAAGTTCATTTTATTTTGACAGTGCGTGTTGGACTTTCCCGTTTTATTTCTGTAAAATAAAAAAAGCATTGATGTGATTCAAATCCAAGCTAGCATTTCAGTGATTCAAACTTGTATTGATTCGAATTCATTCATCATTTGTTATATTTCGCCATCTAGTGTAAAAAGGTGGTACTGCACCTTTATCGTTTCTTACGGCGTCTACAAAAATTGCAAGAGCTGATCAAAACCTTGACTGGATGAAAAAAACAATGAGGAAAAAGTACAATAACCAGCTAGCGTAGCTGACAATGATGCACACCTTAATAATGACACCCAAGAAATGTTAATGCTCAACGAGTTCAATATAAATACCCAGCAGCGAGCAATTAAATAAATATCAAACCAGTTATGACTAACCATTTACATACATTCACGTGTTTTATACAAACACACACTTTCTGAAATTTAAGTGATAGAAGCCGTACTTTTGGTGTACTTAGAGGACATTTCCATTTTGTGTGTACAGTAGCCTATTTGTTTGGAAGAGAGGCATGAATGAATTAATGATGCCTAAAGTAAGTAGGGCATGTTATAATGATGAATGTGCGTAAAGCGTGTTCACAGGACAGCGGAGCAGGAAGTAAGTGTGAGCGAGTGGAGCTCAAACCCTCTCATATATCATCACAATACACAGTCCCAGCACTCCTCTCCCTCATCCATCCCTTCAGTATACACACACACCAACACACTAGCTTAGAAAACAATGTTATCAGCTGAAATCAAACCATTAGAACAGGAATAGTTCACCTTAAAATAAAAATTGTTATCATTTAGCCCTGGGAATTTCTTTTGTTGCACATGAAATAAGATATGATCCCCAGTGACCATATTTTCTTTATGAAAATCAATGGGGATCAGCAATCATTTGCAACTAAACGAACATGATGATACTGAATTTTTGGGTGAACTTCTGTTTAAACAAGTGTTCCTGACAACAATAAATATTTAAACATAATATCATACTATTTTTATGAAGATTTCATTATTAATATTGCATATGAACGAAACATTGTCACATACATTAAGCAGATAAAGAAAGAAACCAAGAAAGTAAGTATGATATATTGTTTTTTACATTTATTATAATTTCATAAATCACATCACAAAATATTTAGAACATCACTAAAATACTTTGGCAATTGACAATAATAGTATTACATATGTCTAAATTTCTAATATTTATTTGTGCTTTTGTAACTGTTATAACTTTATTCCTAGCAACAAACGTCTACAAGAAAGGATGGTTCATTCGTACAAACATCTTTAAACAAATATATTTTTAGGTTCCCTTTGGGTGCAAAAAGGTTGTGCGCTTGGATTGGAAAAACAAACATCTCAAAACCACTATTAATCAGCTGAAGGTAGACGTTACAACATTTTTTAGATCTTACACATAAACTTTAACACGTTCTTTTAAAACGTTCTAACATTAAACTGCACAGGTTAAAAAAGTTTTTAAAAATAAAGTTCTACCCACAACAACCTACTACGTTAAATATCTATAAATGTCTTTCATAGGTTTATGAGCTTGTGCATATTATTACCAGCATCAGTAATAACGTTACAGTTCCACTGAAAGTTGTACCTAAGTATACGTACTTCATATAACAGCAATATCAAGTAGTTAATGAAACAGCTGGTCACCAACTGTGATTAAAATAAGCTGTGACCATGAGGAGGCATCTGAGTGGTTCTGTGTGCTAAAGAGCAACATATTATTGCTAGACTAGGATTTAGTTAGCTGGTAAGATTTGTATAAAACAAAACATACATGAACGTGGCAAGCAATTATTCCATGGAGCCACAAATAAAGCTTTTTTGGTGCATGTTTAAATGTGTTGAAGAGCTCGTGTATGTTGACTCAGTGGAGGTGTCTTTATACGATCAAAGACCAGTCACTGGGGGTCCGTCCATACTAAAAAAAAAAAAAAAAAAGCAAAAATGTTACAAAGATGAAATCAAAATGACTCAATATGATTGTTCTGATTGGTGGTTTGGAATGGGAAGGTGGAGGTAAAACCCCATGTAAGAAATACAAAAAGGCAGTGGCTATTTGCTCTAAGTGCAAAAAACAATGGGCTCTATTTACACTAATTGAAAACAGCAGCATTATTTAAGTGCAAATGGCATTTTCTGCTATTTCTGCTACTTACTCTGGCAGTATTGAGGTACATTCTAAAAGAGATTATTGAGTGTAAATGTTCATTTTAATTCAAATTATTAAAGAGACGCCATGGTTGACACACCTACCTACCCTACCCAGTACTTTATTTTATACTTTTTGATCAAAATAAGAACTACATACGTCTGTACTGATAGCAGACTTCATGTAAATAGCCACTGCCAATAAGACAGGATATTTGAGCTTAGTGTAAATAGGCAAAAAAAAAAAGCAAGGTAAAAAGAAAAATCTGAATTCTTCCGTTTTATCACATGAGGGCGCTATAGGACAATTTTTAGGCCCTCCTTTGTTGTCATAACCACATAAATCACCAAAACTCTTTTTGTCCAATCTCTAGTCACATTTTACTCTAAACACAAGTAGCACAACATCCATTTGTTGTAACCGTAGCATTAACACAATTAATGTTTTCACAAAATATTCAGTCATTTAACAAGTTTCTAAAATGCTTGAGTTTACCCCCTTACCAAAACCATGGATCTTTCTTATCATTTTTACAAATGATTAAACTCAGCATGTCAGAAATGAAGACCTACTGTTCCAAACCTAAAATATAGTATAAAGCGTCTAGTCCTGCAACATCAGCAGCTCAAAGGTATTGAGAAATATCTCTATATAAAATATTGCAACAACTGATTCTCAGTTGATGGAATAGGCAGGTGTTGAAGCCCTTTTCATCAACAACATGGAGTAAAAAAGACATTTTTGGATTTTTTTTTTTTTTTTTTTTTGTGATGTAATTTGTGATTTTGTAATTTTTGTTGATGACTGGCACCAGCTACCATCCATATCCAACCCATATATATTCCAATTAAATCTTTGCATAGGGGACCCCATTTTTCTATTGTACATTATATAAAGTAATGACTCATTCAGTTTTAGATGCTGTAGTATCTTGCCAAAAATGAAGATTAAATTGCAAACTAAGACTAAGTTTTCATATTGTCTCTAATATGCAGGTAGAACTGAAACATGGCAATTCATGTGTTTTTTGTAAAGTCATCAACTGTTTTATCAGTCTATGTGGTATGAATGACTATATGTTTCTGTTGGAAAGAAAACTAGTGCTAATGTTTTGACTCGAATGACTCAAATTCTAATGCTGTGTTTCGATAAAGTTAGTATACAGGTGCTGGTCATATAATTAAAACCTCACCAAAGATTTATTTCACTAATTCCATTCAAAAAGTGTGTATTATATTAATTCATTACACACAGACTGATATATTTCAAGTGTTTATTTCCTTTATTTTGATGATTATAACTGACAACTAGTGAAAACCCAAAATTGAGGGGTCTTTCTGAGTGTCTCAGAAGATTAGAATATTGTGAAAAGGTTCAATATTGAAGCCACCTGGTGCCACGCTCTAATCAGCTAATTGACTCAAAACACCTGCAAAAGTGTGTCGTTTATCTGGTGTTTTACCTGAATATCTGTGAGCTCTTTTAGCAGCCTGGAGGCAAGCGGAGGAAAACCTCCTTCGCATGGAATATGTAGATTCTGTACAGCAAAAGATTAGAGTAAGAAAAAAAAAAAACGTTGTTAAAAAATGTTGAAAATTTGTTAAGCTCCAAACAAATCGGCCAAGATGCTGACTGATATCTGTTCTAAAATGTAAAATCCAGTATGTTTTGATACTGAACCGGTGTGCAGTGCTCTAACCGTCCAAAACAAACTAAACTCACCTCTCCCTGATACAAGATCCTGCCAACTGGACTAACAACGCAAGCGGTTCCAGAACCAAACATCTCCTTCACTCGCTTGTCCTCCAGAGCCTGCCGCAGGTCGGCCATGGTCAGATACCGCTCGGATACTTGGAACTCACCCTGTTAGATGTAATCAAACTTTGAACCCAACACTCTCACGACAAATGTGTAAAAAATGCCCTTAAAATAGATACATTTCTGCCATATTTATCCCTGAAAGTTTCATAGTAGTATCTCAAAGGGATTGTTCGTCCAAAAAAGAAAATTCTGCTGTAATGCACTCATATCACTCCATACCTGCATGACTCTTGTTCTTCTGTGGAAAACAAAAAGTCAATTGGAGCTGAAGATGTTTACTTACTTCAAAATATCCTCTTTGTGTTCCACAATACAAAGAGAGTCATACAGGCTGTGGAACAAATAGGGTGAAAGTGGCACGCTGTTGTACCCATAAAGATAATTATTTGCATGTTTTTCCTGAAAAAAAAAAGGTTTTAGACGGGTTTTACCCATTTGTGAGCAAGTTCTAGGATGCTTTGTCGTGTAACGCCCGGCAAAATAATGCCATCTAGAGGTGGTGTTGCAAGCTCCTCCTCTGGAAAGAAAAAAAACAATTCAATACCATTTCAATAAAAAATATGATAATAAAAGCCCACTACAGGTCTGTAGTAGAAAAGCTTATGTCCACTATGGAATAAAAAATAAATAAAAAGGTTTTGGTCCAAAACAAAAATACGCTCTAGACATGCAGAATATTTGAATGTGTTTACATCCTTTCTGAAAACTCTCAGACTTTTTTAGACTTGCTTATCTGTTATTTATAAGGTGTTGGGGGTATTGTTTTTCACTTTGTTTCCGAGGTGTTTTACTTTGACCTCCATAACCTTTGACTTTCACATAATCTGCATTTTCTGTTAAAGTAAATATGCATAACCAAAATACTTTATCTATCAAAACACGAGCGAAAGTATCTTTTTACAAGCGTAAACGGCAGTCACCTCCTTTCTCATTGATCCAGTGAACGAAAAGGTTCATGGTGCCGACCTCTGTTATCTGATGGTTGTCCCCGTACAGCCACAGAACCTGCTGGCAGCCGTAATCCACCGCCTCATACTGGGCATAGATAGATGCGCCATAGTTCCTAAAAAAAACAGAGATTCGACACATTGTATCTTCGTCACAATCAAAGATCTGTCTTAGCCCTGAAAACCCCCATTGTCCTGTGTCATTATCATTCCTTCTGAAATTGATTCATTCTGCATTCAGCCCTGCGTATAACTCTGCTCTCATGTGATTTTAAGCAAGATCGCGCAGATTTAAAACATGGCCGTTAGCACGCGCAAATCCGAACATGTTACTATGAGGCTTTGGCATTAAACCAAGCTCGCACACATTTGGATCGGGGCTAAGAATGTGGCAACAATGCTCCTCATTCATTCAGCTTTTTGTAGTAAAATATAGAAATCTCTCTCGTTCATTCACTCACCCTCCCATCTTGCAGTCTCCTGTACCTCCTCTCCAAGCTCTGATGTATTTGGAGTCGGCCCACAGAGACACTGGTTTAGCACCCGTGCTGAAGTATGAGCCCACAGGGCTGAGGATGACGAAAAGCATTGCCTTGTTGGGCTTCTTGACACCAAGGGTGGGCTGATCACGCAGGCATATGTAAAAAAAACACAACATGTTTATGTAATGCAATTTAGGATTTTTTTTTATCTATCGCTTTCATGGGTTTGCATCTACGTTTTCAAAATGAGCTCTAACCTCTGTGCCCAGGAAGGTGGGACGGATGTACAAACTGGCAGAGTCTGAGTGAGGAACCCAATCCTGATCAACCTCCACCAGCTTCCTGATGCACTCCAGTAACTCTGCACAATCAAAACTCTACACAAGAACCAGAAAACGAGAAACAGAGGTATAGTTTTGTGTCTGCATCTAGACTAGAATGTGGATGCATTAAAGAGGTGAGAAACATCAGTCTTACAGGCAGACAGGCCCTGTGGGCGGACTTCAGCATCCGCTTCATGTTTATCATGGGTCTGAAAAGACGCACTTTGTTATCTGGGCCCCGGTACGCCTTCATACCCTCAAAGAGCTGCACACAGTACGTATTTACATTTAAACATAAATAAATGCCGTTTATTAACTGTGGGAGTCCAATGATTTTATATAATGCCTAAGCACACAGGTGAAACTCCAGATGGCGAGGACAGACCTGTACAGCGTAATGCAGGGCAGAACAGCCTGGGTGTACGGACAGGTTCCCAAAAGGCTTGATGTGCGGCTCCTGCCAGCCTTCCTCAAGACTCCACTCAATGGTCAACATGTGGTCGGTAAAGACTGTCCCAAACACCAGGCCATTCGGTTCAGGTTTTGGCTTTTGGTTCTGTACTAACTGTATCACCGTGTCTGCGGCCTAAACAGAACACAGCCAAAAATACTCAGCATCAGATGATATAATACACCAGCCAACAGCTTTTTACAGGCACGGAATAAGGTCACTCTGTGAAATCCATCTCTCTAGCTCTCTAGTTAGTTCTATGCATCTCTCTGCCTGACAGAAATGCACTCAAACTCTGAGATTAGACACTCTCACAGATTACATGTTCCTTCAGCAGCCCTCTGTAATCCTAGATTACGGTGGAAAGGTGAGCACCACACTGGCCTCAGCATTTATTAGCAAACACTGATAGCGCACACACATCTCAGAGACATCTATTTGAAGTACGTGTTTACATCTGGAAGATGTATTTTTGGAGTGTTTGCTCATCTCCAATAATTGATTCTTTTTAGATTGAATGTCTTTAGGATGTTAATTTAGAACGGATGGCTGAGATCTTCATGAGAATAAACCTTGATTAATGCATAAAAATTTATGTATTATTTATTTAAACATTTAGTTTTTTTATATCACACACGCATATATATATATATATATATATATATATATATATATATATATATATATATATATATATATATATACACACACACACATTTTTAAATTAAAGTTTACATTTTTATTCTTATAAAATCTGACAATAAACCTTGATTAAGAAATAAAAAAATCAACATTAATATGTATATATATATATATATATATATATATATATATATATATATATATACACACACATCCACACAAGGCTTTTTTTTTTTTTTTTAATAAATTTAACTATAAACAAAAATGCAAATATGCAAAAAATATTACGTGTTTAAGTGTCTCTAAAGTGTTCCAAAATGCTGTTTTGTCCTGCTGCTCATCAACTTCCTTCCTTTGTATCTGTCTTCATTCATGGATTGTCAATTAAAATGTTACTAGCTCTTTGAGACGATGTTTATGGTGCATTGTCAGGTGGCGACTCATAAAGCAGCACGAATGTGAAAACCGTGCTGTCTGACACCTCAGTTTACGAGTGCTTGGTGACTACCTGACTATAAATATGCTAGATCCAATTGAACGACCGTCTGTAATCTCTGTTTGAGTCTCGGGAGCAATCATGTTGGCAGGTTTACAGTGGTGGTCAACAGCAGTACTATTATTGTTGTTGTTGATGACGGTGTTTTGAGTTCTTTAGTTAGCATGCTAATTAGTACTCTTACATAGTATAAAGCATGATTGGAAACAGTGCTTTCTTAGAGAGCTATAATTTTGTTGAGGTTTCGCTGTAATGAGAGCTGCTTTGTGGCCATCACCAAGTCATTGCCGCGTGTGACCTCGTATAGCCCCTTCAAGAAGCTTAAATGTGATTATCCTCATCAATAGACAAACAATGCTCTGCACGGCGCCATGATGAACTCAAAAATAAACACCTCTGCAAAAAGCCTTATTGTAGCAGCAGCTCACGTGTGTCTGCCTTTTGATCTAAGACTTTGCACTTGAGGGACTGGAAAGTATGTTGAATGTCCATTCGAGGTACACAAAAAGGAAGGATGCAAAACGCATCGAACTATAATTATTCTCCCATCAATTTGTTTCTTCCATTCAAAAAACACAAAAAGAGAATTCAACAGAATGTACTTGTTGCTCTTTCCCATGCAATTACAGTGAATAAGGGACTGGAAGAAGCATGTATCATACATTTTCGGACGTGCCATAGTTAAAAAACAGCAATGGCTGACTTTAACGAATGCATCTTTTTTTTCTGAATCATTTCAGTGAATCAGTTGATGTGGTTACATTATGCTTTCAGATTCAACTGAATCTCAATGTGTTTCTTGCACAGATCTATCACATACTTTATGATATATTGCACAATTCTATAGACTATGTTTAGGATATTTAATTGTGCTTGTGTGTCATTTTTAAAGCATGAAAGCTTAATTGTCCATTCGCTGTAATGCAAGAAAAAAAGACCAACATATTCCATTTTTATGTTCTGAAAAATCATATGGGTTTATAACAGCATAATGCTAGATCATTCCCTCATGCGTTTACTATAAATGCTCTAATTTTGAAAGCAGCCACCGACCTGAGGCGTGATTGCAGATGTTTGACTATAACGCTACATTTACTTTATGGCAACGGTAAGATTTAGCCTGTGTTGAAAAGAACTCAGGCTTAATCACCACCTGAGTCACAGAAAGGTAGAGACAGACAGAGAGCATGCCCAAAGCCAAGCCGAGCTTGATTGACAGGGCTTACAGTGATCTGAGAGACTGGATTCTCTTTCACTCAGCACGGGACCTCTTGGAAGAGATAGGACCTTTCTGACAACTGCCAGCAAGAGGGGTCCAAGGTCACATTTCGGAGTTATGGAGGTGAAAATATTCTAAGAGAAAAGGGGTCTACTATGAGTCGACCCAAGTCTTTAGGACTATACAGACACTCAGAATGCATAGATAGGCTATGAATTTTGCAAACAGTATGCGGACACCAGGACAACTATAAGAAAAGTGGATTCATTGAAGAAATAATCAAGTTTTGACAGCGGAGGAGAGTTTCTAATTATCTGTATATCAATCAAACATCAGAATGATGCCACCGGACATTTCGCTAAAGGCAAGTGCTGTTCATTACTATATAAATATACATATACATATATATATATATATATATATATATATATATATATATATATATATATATATATATTATGTGTATATAATATGCCTTACCTTAAAGCTAGAGGCATTGCCAGCCACATCATTATTTTCAAGTACCTAAAAAGAAACAAAAATACAACATATAATATAATGGGCATCATCATATTTTAGGTTGGATTATACAAATAGATGATATAATTTGGTACATTTCTGAAGTTCTCTGGTGTTTAAAGTACCTAAAAAAAGTGAAGGAACGTAAATCCTTTTCTCTGATCTAATATTTATGATTGAATAAATAAGCAAAGATGATTTTACATTTCTATGCTCTCAACAATACCTTACAAAATATCTAGTATGTAACTTAATTGTTAGGCTAAACAGCTGAGATGTAAAAAAAAAAAAATAATACATTGTAAAGCATAGCAAAGTATAGATAGTGTCAAAATATAGCTCTCATTAAAAACCCAAGAATCCAGCCAATGCATAAACATTTGGGTGAAAGCAATCTCTGTCTTGAATCCGAAACCTTTATTTTTAGGAGAGCTGTTTATAGAGTGATCACCAACCGAGTTTAAGTGTTCAGCAACAGCTATAATTATAACATATTTCTTTAAGGTCAAAGACTCTGCTGCAGTAGTTTCGTCCAAATACAGTTTACTCTGAGCTGGACTCAACGTGTACTGCAGAACATTAGCCGTGAGCATCACAGGTTTGCGATCTCGGTGAACACAAAAAAAAATTAAACATTCAAGTCACGATGACCTGTGAAAAATACACTCTGTACTTCGGAGGTCTAAATGAAGAAGTAAAAAGTATTATTTTGCCTTAGAAATGCAACTTGAGAAATGCACTCAAGCAATGTGCAAATTATCCAAAATTAGACATATGTATATGGTGACTTTATAAATTCAACCTTTTTACTTACTGTAATTTTCAATTGCCCTAGATCCCTAATCCAATGAAACAAACAAAATTAATAAGTACCGCAAAGAAGTACTTTACGCCCCGATGAACTCACCCACTTGGACATCATCACGTTCGGTCCTGAAATGATCTTGAAGCGGCTCGAAGCATGAAATGATATGTGAGTGAGCTGGTTTTTAGTGACCAATCAGCTAGGTTGAATTAAAGGCACACCTCCATTTAGTGACCTTCATTACACTTGCAATGTTTACAGCAGTTTACACTTTGAGGTCGCAGCGATCTACGAGTGTAACCTCGCAGCGCGCTCACTGTGTGCTCATATGACGTGATGGCACAGTGAGCTGAAAGTGTAAACTCACCGTGAGCTCATAATGTCAGACCATTGTGATAACGCTGTGATAAACTCTCGGTCCATTAGGTTCTTTTTTTTTCTTTTAGAGTGAATTCGCTCTAGTGCTGGGAGATATTCTATTTCAATATAACCAGGTTGAATCACTCACACAGTATGAAAAAAAAAATAACAGCACTAGTGCCTAAACCAATGGTTCCCAACCGGTGTGCCGCGGCACTAAGGGGTGCCGTGAGATCTTTTGAGGGTGCCGCCAAAATTTCAACAAAATTTTTTTATTAAGGCAGAATCAGTGTAAACAGTATTCTCATATCATCTAGGACTAGGTATAAGGTGTTGTTGCATGCAAACTCTCGAAATGAAACAAATAAATAAATAATAATAAAAAAGCTACGGAGATTTTAAATATCTATTTCCTTATAAGGGTGCCGGGAACTTTTGAAAGGCTTTCCAAGGGTGCCTCAAACAAGAAAAGGTTGGGAACCACTGGCCTAAACAATGTAGACAGCATCATGAATAACGTAGATTATATTTTATTTCCATCAACAAATTATTTTTAAAAATCTGATTCCTTTTGTTTATTATATATATATATATATATATATATATATATATATATATATATATATATATATATATATTTTTTTTTTTTTTTTTTTTTACAGCTTGGCTTTGGCATTTTGACCTGCTCAATAAATCCCAATATAAATAAAAATGAATATCACAGTATGAGAATGGTGTTAATGTGACTGTGCTGAGCTAATGGTCTGAGCCATTAAAAATAATATACAGTAAAACAATAGCCAAACAACTACTTAATAAGCATTATATATATATATATATATATATATATATATATATATATATATATATATATATATATATATATATATATATTAGAGAAAAAATAAATAGAAATTATATAAACATTAGCTTTACGCTGTTAGCGTAAGTGTTAGATAGTGTTCCACATGTAAACATTAAATGCAACCGGAACTTTATTTTATTGACTAAAAAAAGCCCGACAGGGGACTTTGCCTCCCTATTTCATTAGTCCAGTGACGTATGTGTATCAGTAACCTACATCATTATGTGCGTAACCACAACGTGCATCTGACGGGCGCGCGCATGCATAACCTACCACAGATAATATACACGTTATATAACACACAACATATTCCACGTATTTCTCATTTAACACAGCATCTCGTCCACGCTGTCGTCCATTTCAAAAGCAACGCAGAATACTGCGTTCAAAAACGCGAAAAATCACGCGCCGCGATACAGATATTTCCTTAATCTCCGTCTTAACGCGCGCGAGACCGCCGAGCGCGCACGTGCCGACACACACGGTTTTATGGAATAATACGACAGTCTTGAAGTACATTTATCACACGCGCTAAGGCTGAAACCGTAGGTTTACGTATAGTATGGTCGAAACGCTGTTAACGCGACGCGCGCGCCTTTACCTCTTGAGATGATGGAGCGCTCGCGGCTGATGCAACGCTCGCCATGATGAAATGTGCGCCGTCTGTAAACCTCTTACAGATTACACCATATCAAAGCCTCTGCGCTAAAACAAACAGAGCACGTTTGAAAGCGTGCCACGACGGAAAGTCACGTTTTGCGCAATTATTAGAAATTACGAACTGCGCGAAGGGAAAGAAAACCAAGACACTTCAGAAATGATGGCACGGGTCCCATAATGACGCGTGGCACGTACCTGATTTATTTAAACATCGGTTTAAAAAAAAGTTTTTGAATGGATCTAAAAAGCACCCCTGATAATAAATAGATCCTTAAAAAAATCTACAAAGACACTTAAAAATGCAGATAAAAGCACTAAAGCAATTTCATGCGCCTCTTTTTATTTTCATGCATAGCATTGGCAGAGAGGGGAAATGCAGAATGCTTGCATTGCAATAAATAGGCTTTTCTTTCTTTCTTTCTTTCTTTCTTTCTTTCTTTCTCTTTCTTTCTTTCTTTTTTTTTCTCAATGGACGTGGCCGCAAAGGTTGTTTTTAATTTTTATTTTAATTTTTTTGCAACTTTACATAGCATGTTTCCATTTTGCATTTATGAAATGTTTTCTTTATATAATTTATTATACTATAAATAAATTATACTATAAATAATCATTTATTTGAAAAAACATGCGCACTAATTGGAGCGAAAACGCGCGGAATCTCTGAAGCGGAATCTCTGAATCAGTCAGTTGTAGTTCCGCGGTCGGCCGCACGGTGTCAGTGCGGCGCAGGTTTTATCACGGCCTTCGGTCAGCTGTTGGGTTCTTCACGCTCTAGCGTTTCGCGAACCGACCGCGGCGGCAACGTTTGAACAGATTCAGGTGTGTTTGTTTTTCCCCGACCTCGGCGTCTCGGCATCTGGTCGCCCCTCATAAACGCTCTCTAAAGATAACGGGCGCTCCACGTACAACCGAAGGCCGCTAGTGAGAGTGGCGAAAACGTTTTTCGGTTTGTGCGAAGTTTATGTTTGACTCGCCGTCGGTCGGGTTTTGACAGGTTGGTTTGCTGGTTTGCTTTTTGTCTGTTTTGGGCGATTTTTTTTGGTCGAATATGTGTGAAATGGGATGTTGATAATATTTTGAGATAAAGGTATGAGGTTTACACGTCTGCCGTTACTTTTTCACGTCATCCCTATAGCGTTCAAACGTTTAGGCCCGAATCGTCACGTTTATTTATTTACAAGCACTACGTTTATTTATAAGCATATATATATATATATATATATATATATATATATATATATATATATATAAACTGTATTTAACACACGTGATATGATCATTTTTTTTTGATTTTCTTAAGGCGTGGGGTTGTATCTGTCTAAACGAGGCCGTTTATAAAATGTGACCAGGACCACAAAACTTTTTTTAGTTTTTATTTTTATTTTGAAACTGAGATTTCTCCATCACCTGTATAAATATGACAATATTTGGCGGAGATACAACAATTGTGTGGCACAAAATACTGAGAAAATCAGTTGTCCAAATGAAGTCCTCACCAGTGCATATTTAATTTTATTTTTTTACATATGTATGGTAGGAAATTCACAAAATATATTCATGGAACGTAATATTTACTTAATATCCAGATTCTTTTTGCATAAGAGAAAAATCTATAACTTTGATGTTGGCTGTTGCTATAAATATCCCTGTGAGACTTATTGGTTTTGTGCTTCAGCGCTGAAACCATCCTAAATTTCACGTTGCCATCATCTCTCAAACGTGCGATTATATAGAATGAACGTACGCACAGGAAAAAGCACGTACGCTTCTTTCAGATGTGAAATGTATGGATCGCAAATGATCTTGAACTTGCGAGCGGCTGAATGGTTACAGCTCTCTGCCTTGCAAACGAGTCTTACTTAATGTCATTAACTTATAAAAGATCACCAGTCAACGTCCAGATCTTATATTTTCCAAACCTGCCGTACTCCAATCAATCTTAAAATTTAAACTTCTCTCTCTTCCGTAGCTCGAGGCTTTCTCTCTTTGCTCGCTCCAGCATGGATGTCGGAGTGACCCCAAGACGTCACAACCCTGTGGACAGCATCTGCCGCAAGCTGCAGACCATCCAGAGGCGAGATCAAGAGGCTAACTCTCCCTTTCAGATCCCTAAGTTCCAGTCCAGCAGCTACGACAGCCCTCACTCGGGTCTGCGCCTCAACCTGGAGGCCATCCTGAAGAAGCGTACCGTCCGACCTGACGGAGACTCTGACCGCGATTCGTCAGGGAGCATGCTGACCCCCACAGCTTCCCCGGGACCGGGGTCTGCCGCCAACACCCCTCGGGCTCCCATCACACCCGGCAATGCCACCTATACCATTACCAGCACTCTAAGCGCGTTAGGGGAGAGGAGAAACACAGCAACGTACAGCCGGCCGTTTCGGCGTAACTGCTCCACCCCAGCAGCCCAGACCGGGGACAATTACTTTAACTTTACCCCACGCTACTCCACACAAACCCTGCTGGAGGGGCCTGACACAGAGGTGAAGACCCCAAAAATCCCAGCCCCTGGCTTGTTCTCGTATAACTTGAACTTCTCGTCAGATATTTCTAACATGGACGGCGAACTCGCCTACCCGGCCCTTGTGGTCAAGAGGCTTTCACTGGGCGAGGGTAATGAATCATCTCTTTTGTGTCTCATGTTTTAGCATTATTGCATGTAATCTTTTTGACATTATAAATGTTATGAATGTTTTTGCTTTTTTTGTCGGGGTTTTGAACAGGATCTCTGTTTCCCTCTGAGCCCAAGAAGGAGAGCATGGCTGAGGTCAGTTTGATTTGTGAGGAAGACCTGTTGGATACTATCTTTCAGGCCTGTGACACGCACTGCAGAGGTACATGAATCACCCCTCAATGCTTTTATTATATTCTGAATTTTAACAAGATTGAAAGTAATCTTGCTCCCATTATAGAACATCCCATTAGCCTTAACATCCCAGTATGACCACTGTGTTCTTGCGAAAATGGTATCATTTGGAGCCCGAGTCTGCGTAGTAGTAATTGAGGTGACTGCTCGGTATCAAAGTCCCATTCAAATTCCTGCAGACCAAATCACCCCGTTTTTAATGGGATCAAATAATTGATCAAAAGCAAACTTATTGAAAGAACGAACACTTAAACATGCGTTAGCGTGATAAGAACTGCCTATATTTTAGCCTATTTGAGTTTAAGGTTTACAAAGACAAGTCATTTTTTTTCTTTGTAGAATAACATGCTACTAAAGTGTAGCCATGTTAACCGATTTTTTTTTTTTTTTTTTTTTTTTTTTTTTTTTTTTTCGCACAATGCATTTACCATCTTTTTAGCTCATGAAATTTCACTGATGTGATTCCCTTTTAAGGTCAGGAATGTGCATTGCACTCAGTCAGATTTTGATATCTCACGCCAAACTGTCTGAGCCAAGGAATTGTGGTAGCTAGATGTAAACGAACCAGCATGGCAGACCGTATGGGCCTTATGCTCACAATCATTTCTACCACCAAAGGTGCTTTCCTTACTTATTTGAGGGAAACAGGAAAACGAAGCATAAGGCAAGAGAAGCTGTTATACCTTTTATTTGAGTGTAACACTTGCATAAACGCATCATCCGTAGCGACTGCCATTGTTTCTTGGGCTGTGTTTGAGGTCAGAGCTCGGAACTGGGAGTACATCGATTTAGTACGAGTTCACGGGTGGGAAGTCATGGGTTTGACTGGCATTCCAGTGCACTTTCACGGGTAGAACGTTGAAAAAACACGGGTTATGGGTTACGGGTTGCCTGGAATACAGCGTTATTTCTCAGCGGGCTGAGAAGCTAATTTTACAAAACTTGTGTTTTTATTTGGTTAAACTGAAGTAACCTCTAAGAGCATGTGAGAACATTGACTCATTCAAACCCAGCAGCAGAGATGCGTCTTAACATTCAAACCTAGAGGCAAACAACATCTGATCTGTCCTCAATGAAGTCCTGCTCTCTCTGACCTGATGTGCTTTCTGTGGTGAACAGACCACTAAGCTAACAGGAGACATAAGCTGCTTCATCTATAGTTATTCTTCATATATGAAGGCAAAATGTTCTCGATGATTGCAGCAGATGTTCATTTTATATATATATACTCTGACGCAAACTCTGACTTTTTTTTTGTTAGGATGTCATCTGATGAGACCCAGGTCCTCTATGACTCTAGTCACTGTAACCATAGTAATTTGTTCCTTGGTTGCAGGTAAAGTTTATGTATCGCACATTGTGGACTTCTTGAGACACACCACTTGTCGCAGTTCAGAGGACAGTGGCCTAGAGGAGCTCTGCAATATGCTGGACCCAGAGCACAAAGACATCTCCATAGACCTGGACACCTACCATGCTATCATGAAAGAGTGGATCGATGATTGTCGGAACCAGGGGTATGCAGACACACACATTTACTTGCATATATTTACGTACACACACATACATATGTGTGTGTGTGTTTTAATAAAAGGTTTATTAAAAAAAAAAAAAAAAAATCTGATGGTTGTTTATCCCCTAATAACTTTGATAAAGCCTCTGGTCAGTTAACAGGATCTACTGCGGTATGTCTTTTGTAGATGTTGCCAACCCAACCAAAGACACATTGCAGATTTTCATCAGTCTGCTATCAATCCACAATCAGCTTGGATCACAAGGCCTTTCATTTCAACCTTTTCCTCATCACAACTTTTTAATATAAAAGCCCAACTCGAATTTCCTCTTTTTCCCCTTAGAAAGGACTCAAAGAATGACACCCAACAGGAATCGTTCAAACTACGGGACAGTTTAACAGGTGAGATCATCTTAGGTGTAAGTCAGAGCTCTCAAAAGCTCAATTTTTTTGTTTTTAATGTTATAATTTTGTTCACATTCACCTCTTTTTCTTTTAGCAAGAAGATCTGCTCTATTAAATATGACCTCAGGTAGTCTTGAAGCATTCGGAGGGGAAGTCTCCAGAGCTGACCTGTAAGTTTAAGAGTGTGATAGATAAATGGTTAACAGCAGTGGGAGTGTGTTTTTTTTTTTTTTTTTTTTTTTTTAAGACTATCAGCTGTATCTATCAATAAGAACTTTGGAAACAGTCAACTCGGTTTGTTTCTTATGATCTTAAAAACCTTTTGATCCGAAGGTTTATGCTTGGATGCTTTTTAAGAAATATTTCTGCCATTTTTACACAACTAAAAATAAAAATATTTAAACAAAAAAAGATGCAATCAGTGTATTACCACAAAATGATATACTGTGTGTATGTCTGTACAGGGAGACATCAGATCTGGTCTTCTGTGTGGCGGATCTGCAACTTAATAACCAAAAGCTGCAGGAGGAGGTTCGTAAACTGAAGCAAGCGGTGGAAAGCATGGAAGACACCAACCAGAAACTCATTGAGGAAAATGAAGAGCTTAAATCACAAGCTAAAATGTACATAAGTTCTGACTCAACCTGTATTTTTCCCTTAATCTCTGAAACCACAAATCCCTTAATCATGTGCATAACATTCCTTAACAATCTTCTCTCGTTACTTCCTTTCCTCATCCTGCAGAGGGCAGCAGTTATTACAGAAGGAGAAGATGCTTAAAGAGGAAGTTGAGGAGATGAAGCTGAGCCTGACCTCTTCAGAAGAAAGTCGGGCTCAGGCCTCAGCTCAAAGGAAGCAGATGGTGAGGCGCAAACCTCATTGATGGCTGTTCTGATGTTAATAATCCATATTATGAGACTCGGGTCTCGTAAACTAATGCAAACAGATAACATGCGGTATGTTCATAATGAGATGTAAAGTAATATTACATAAACCAAGGATAGGCAAACATCCAGAGTAAACAAATCTGGTTGCCAGATAAACAGACACTGACGTACATTATTAGAGCAAACATGAACACTTTTATAACCTTTCGTTCTGGTTTCCTACAGGAGCGGGAAAACCAAAGTCTTATATCTAAAATTGCTGCTCTACAAGAGGAGGTACGGCTTTTTCCATTTACACATTCGTTAATTGTCAGCCATGTAGTTTACTGAATGGTTATCATTCATCATACTCCATTTTCTTTGTCCTCTTTCCTCCGGCCTTTCTCCTTCATCACATATTAAGAACATGAAAGTCACCCTGGAGGCAGAAGAGCTTCAGAAAAAGATCAGTGACCTCTGTGACCTTAATGCTGACCTCCAAGTAGGGTTTCATTTAGTTTATTCATTTGATTGGTGTATTTTTATAAAAAAATATATATTTAGCTCTGTCATTGGTGGATGTCTTTAGGTTCAAGTTCATTCATTTGATGCCATTCTGGCTGACAAGGAGTCAATAATTCAGGAGGTCAGTCCATATTGTGGATCACCAAGACGGTGATATGATATGATATGATATGAAAACTTAGACAAAGTCAAATTGTTTATAAAACTAAGCAGAAGAATTTAGCTTTTCTTTAGTCATTACTAAAATCATTCTTCATTTGCTTTGTTTATAAAATCTGTAATCATGTTCAATTATATTTGTCAGGGATCATAACAGAAACTGCCTTCTTTCTTCTACAGAAAAATAAACAGACAGATGAACTGAAGTTGGCCGTTGTGGAGTATTCCTCAGTTACAGAGGTGAACTCCAATTCTCTTTTTTTTCCCCTTTGTCTCTAATATCAGTAATCTGTCATTTTACCACACCACTGTTTTAATGCTGCTATTCCGAAACTGTGTGGCTACTAAGTTGTTCCAGGGTGACCATTTTTATTTACATATATTGCCATGTCTGTCCAATTTGTTAGTTTCACATAAACAAATCTTCAAAGACCCTTACAGCCTTCTATAAAGAACTCACCAGTGAATATTTATCCTTTGGCAGACAGGTTTCTGATTTTACAAAAGAACAATCGCTTTTTATTTTTAAACCAATATATATTTTTATATTTTCTAGAAATTTCCTTAAAAATTTCCAACTAGTATTTGTATGCCAAATGAGCAAAATTTGCGACAGCAATTTAAAATCCATCACAGAAAACCAAATATTTAAGTTTGGCTTAAAAATAGATGCGTTGTATGAAAACATTTAGTGGCAACACAAAGCTACTTGCGTTGCTCTTGAGCCAGTATATAAACTCAGAAATATGAATGTGGCGGCTATCTAAAAAAAAAAAGTGTATAGTAATTTGGCAAATTATGTATTTGGTTGAGAGCCACAGCAGACAACTTTCTCTCTTGTGCTCCTTCACCCAGAATGCTGAATTAGTAGTGTAAAATGTTCTAATACGCGTTTTAGGAACTAAAGCCTGAAACATTTTTGCTGATAAGCAGGTGTTCATGTGATAACCGTGAAATACGTTAAATCTATTCCAGAGTGTTGAGTTATTGTGTATGTGTCCGTTTTGTTTGCTTCAGCTGTTGAGAGCTGACAAGAACAAACTGGAGAGTCAAATGCAGATGATGCAGCCTGATATGACAATGTAAGAGCTCTATGCAATGCACTTAACACCCTAATGAAAATACTAGCTGATTAACTGACTATATTAATAGCAAGCATAATACTTGCACAGTTACTTGACATGTTCATCCGTGTATGTATGTGTTTGCAGCCCAGGTCTCTCTCTCTCCGTGGCCTACAGACTGAATCAGATGAGTTCAGGTTCTCTTCAGACAGAGCTGGCTCTGGCACAGAATCCCCTGGAGGTTTGCAGTGTTTTGGGTGTTTGCAATTCACTTGTCTGTCTTTGTCCCGTCCATGATTTGGAGTGTCTTTTTCTCTCCACTCCCACTAACACTCATGTGTTGTTCTCTGTCCACCCACTCTCTCTCCCACTCCACTGCCAGAGTGCACTCAGTAATCCACACCCTCTCTATGCTTTACACCAAACTTTAGGAATTACAATGAGCCTGACTACATGTGCTTTATTTCACAGTGTATTTATTTTTTGCTGTCGGAGATTCCATTGTTTTAGCTGGTGATATTAGGCAGGGCTTCAGACTGAAACCATTTTTATGCCGGGGTGACTAAATTTTGTGAGCGGCGCAACCACAGCATCGACCAACTCATAAGCTATATAAAAAAAAATAAATAAATTTCCATATCGCACAGCCCTACTGTACATTTCTGTGTGATCCAGTCAGAAGTGTTTGAATTCGCCACAGAAAGAATAAGGCTGCTGCAAGATTTAGGGAGATGCATTATATTTTTGCACAGAATTCTGTTATATACCGCACTGACGTAGAAGTCGCAACGCTGACTATAACCGTTGTGTTGTGGCAGGAATAGTCAAATGTTATTAGAGCATTTATTTCAGGGTTTGTAGAACCGTCAGAAAAAGACTTTCAAATATTTCAAACAATTTCCGACACTTTAAAGCTCTAAAAATTGTTTAAACTCCATTTATAATTGGATGACCAAAATATATACGTTGTTTTAAACAAACCACTATAACCAGTAGATGGCAGAAGAGACTTATTGGCATTAATTTCTATTTTTTTGCTTTGCATTTTGAAATGATAAAATCACCATTATAAAATATCAAATAACCAGGAAAACTTTTCCAGCTCTACCAATTCTGCTCCTAGCGCCACCATCAGTAGAACTTGGTGAATTGCTCTCAAATGTTAGTCTGGAGCCCTGTTAGGTATACTAGGGTTGGACTTGCTTTTGCCTGCAAAACTTCCTTGAGTTCTGCACGGAATCAGACCGATTTGTTGGCAGTATAACTCCTTTTCCACCCCATACTGAATGTGCTCTATTGATTGAGATCTTGTGATTTATGGACTCCATTTATTATTATATTATACTCATTGTCATGTTCAATAAATTGGTGTGAGATGATTTGAGCTTTGTGACATAGCATGTTATTCTGCTGGAAGTAGTCATCACAAAATGGGTACACTGTGGTCATGAAAGAGTGAACATGGTCAGCAGCAATACTCAGGCAGGCTGTGGTACTAAATGGCACAAACTGTGCCATGAATAGATTTCCCACACCTTTACAACACCAGCGACCTAAACTGTTGATGCATAGCAAGATGGATCCATGCTTTCTTATTGTTTTTATGTCAAATTCTGACGCTACAATCTAAAAGTCACTGCATCCAATCTATTGTCCAATTTTATTGTCTGGCATCAAAAAAACTTTATCTATCGAACTGTCTGGCATGAAAATGTATTTTATTCAATATACAAATAATTAAAAGCGATATATTTTAGTGTTATAATAATAATATATTAAACATCATGCATGTGTGTATATTTTTAGGGTTTGGAGCATTTATCCTCCTCCGTTTGTTTTGCGTCTTCTTTGGATGAGACTCTAGATCGCGAGGTTCTTCTGCTTCTCCAAGGCCCGACTCCAGAGCAGCTTTCGCTGGAATTTAAAACTCTGATCAGCAGACTGGTAACCAACCATCAAGCCATCACACTCAAAGTTTAAACAAAACTTCATTGGCACAGTTAGTCGGATAATTTTGCCAGCTTTCCATCTTTAGACACCTGAATGCGGGTTTTGTGTAATGGTATTCCATGCTGATGTAGAGTTTACACAAGTATGTAAAACATGCATTTTTCCAGAAAAGGGAGTTTAAGGAAGATGGCATCACCTGTCTCGCAGCATTCAGAGGCTTTACAGAGACCGGTGAAGCTCAGGAGATCAACACTGACCTCAAGATGCAGGTAAGAGAATTTCTTTAACCAAGTCTAATCGCATCGTATTAAGTTATGCAAATGTTTTCACATATGTAAATAACTAATTAAAGGGAGACACTTGGGCATTTAAAAATTATGTAAGAACTCCTCTCCCCTTATCTGAACATTTATCTACCACATTGCATAACTGCCTGGTTGGACATGGGCACTCTTATTGTGTGTATTCAGTGGACCGCGTCAGTACGTGGTCTTCCCCGGTGGTAAATTTATACAGGCCAATATTTCGCTCACCCCAATTCCCACGATGCATAGGGGCAGTGTGTTGGGTCAAAGTAACTCTGTGACTCTCATTAAGATAGCCTTTGTTAAAATATTTTGATTTTAACGCATTCGGTAAGATTTAGCTAGTAGTGCAGTGTTGGCCTTGTGAACTCCGGCAGGGCCTGGAGGTGCAGCTTGAGCAGAGAAGGAGTGACTGGACCCGCAGTCTGGAGCAGTTGGACCAATACACAGACTCTCTAGAAAGGGAGCTTCTAAAGATGGCTAGCAACATGCGTCGTTCTCGTACTGAGATCCTGCACCTGTCTGTCAAGTAAGTGGACTGGTATGGTAGCAGATGTATTTGTATGATTTTTTATTTTTTTTTTTTTTTTGATTAGGGATGCACCGAAATGAAAAATCTTGGCCGATGCCGAACTCTGCACCAAAGGCCGAATACTGTTGGTTTTTTACAATCGTTTTGTTTTTTGTATTTTCTCTCATATATTTTGGCTATTTTTTCACCATTCAATAAATAGCCAAAATGTGGTTTAAAAAAAAAAAAAGTAAACAATTTTGAAAGATTTACTTAATGTGAAACTTTTCCAAAAATATACATGTAACTTAACCCATCAAAATACAATTTAACTTAAAATTAATAAGTTTTTAATTTTTCTTTGCAGTGCTTGTAATGATTGTAGCGTCTTTTTCTGACACTTCTAAATGCGTTCACACTACAGACATGTTTGCTGCATTAGCACGCACCTATATTGATCACAGCATGTCATTGTTCGGCATAATTTATTTGGTGTTTTCAGGTTTTAGATTGCTGAACATTTAGTGCTTCCTTATTTTTGATGGCTGTTTATTGAAAAACTGGTTATCTTTGGTCTTGCACATTTGTAAAATTGAGAAACCGAAAGCCGCTAAGGGCTTCATACGTCCCTGCATTACTTGACAATAGATAATTAATGACGTGATGCTTAAAAATATTTTTTTTGTCACCTTAGCTGTAATAAATTCCATGAGACTAAAGACAAATGATATTGCTGGAATATCTTTCAGATTTTCTTTCCAGCTGATGAATGATGCTAAATTTTATAAAACAAAACATCACCTCTTTTCAAAGCAGTGGAAGAATTATGGGGAGAGGCATTACCAATTTAGTCCATGTCTGTGTGAATGTCTCCAGAAGCATTTGTCAAGGGGCTGTTCCAGTTGACCCCCCTCAAGCTGTTTTGGGTTCACTAATCAGGTGTCTCTAATCTGACATAACACCGTTTTCAAGGCTATGGTACTCAGCACACTGTAGATAAAAGGCAAAGGCTGCTGAGGGACGCCAGGGAAGTTAAGGGGTTTCACCACTCTAAGATTTGGGTGAAGACAAAATGGGACATTGCTTGGGTCTGCGGATTGGGTATAGTATGTCCAAACTTTGCTTTTGTAGCCCTTGTGAACATTTCAGACATCATCTGAGGATGTATGGGGATTGTGTTTGTTAGAATGTGTGTTTTCTGTGTTTTAATTTGAAGTCATTATCTGATTTTTGATGTTTCAGATTTTTCTGAGTGCAGCGTTGTCATGTATTGCTTTTCAGTAACAAGAATGATAGTGTTTTTGTGAAGGATTGTGTCATTTAGGTGGGGGGGGGCAGGTAATTAATTCATCGGTGAATCAATTCGCATTCACCTTTTACACAAGTTGTTATAGCAAGTTTGTTCAAAAGGTTTAGGCGAAGAGGAAACTCTTTTAGATTTGTGACTTCAGTGGTTTCTGTTAAAATTTTTAGGGTACAAGAGCAGGAGAATCAAAAGCAGCAGTTGCGAGAGGAACTAGACAGGCTGAAGACTCCGCTAGACAACAGAGAGGCCAGCAGCCAAACACCGGATCACCTACAGCAGGTACTGAACCTCACTAAACACTTGCTTTCACTGCCTGCACATGCTTCAGCATATGTGGGCTTTAAAACTCATGACAGATTTAGATTCAGCCCTGGGCAAAACAGAAATAAAGATTTTTGTGAGCTTCTGCAGATCACAGATGGATACTGTTACAGTCTCATTACAAGATGCTGAGAGCTGTGTGTGTAGGAGGCAAGTGTGGTTTGTGAGCCAGTTTAAAACTTGACTTTATCTTGAACTCATCTCAAGAGATTAGACGCCGTTGACCGATTACCCACAGTGTTCTTATGTTCAGAAACTTGGCTCATGTCTTAGTTTGATTCACTTTTTATTATTTTCCAATTCAGTTTATTTGTATGTATTACTATAGATGTTGTTCCAAAATCTCCAAAAGCTTGCCAAAATGTTCAAGTAAATAAAGAAGAAACCTTTTGAATAACTAGGAGTCAGCAGGGGAAGCCCATTTACTTTTAATATGGTGTCTATGTAGAGCTGATGTCACCAGCAGAAATGCGACTGGTGTGATTGTGTACCTTCAGGTTGCGGAAGAGCTGGATGACCCTTCTCTCGAATGGGATGAGGAATACGTGTTGTCTGAGTCTCCGCCTTTACAAGAGCTCAGGCCTGACCAGGAGATGCTTCAGGAGCTCTGTTGTGATGAAGAGGAACTACAGGCCCTAAAACAGGAGGAAGAGGAGGAGGTGGAGCACACAGAGACCGTAAGGGACAAGGAGATCACGGAAAGGACTGAGGGAGAAGGTGCAGCAACACAGGATTCTAGGGTAGAGACAGAGGAGCGACAGAGAGACCCCACCCTCACTCAGACGCCGCTACCAAACAACACCACTGACAGAGAATCACAAGGTGAGGAAATAATTGATTAGTAAGGCTTATTCTGTGCAGTGGAATTCAGTTAAGATTGGAATCAACATTCTGAATAAGTTCCCGAAGCTTGTGTCTGAAACTACAAGACAGAGAAGGTCAAATGGAAGCGCTAGCTTAAATGGTGCGTTTTTCTTTTCTTAACCTTTTTGGGTGTGAATAAATCTTGTTTCAGGTCAAATGGGGGGTGAGTGATTTGAGATTAAGTGTTCTGGCGTAAATGGTCACTCCTAGAGGACAACCGGTCTGTGTCAGATTCCTCAGTTCGTATAATCCTTCCTTAACCTTTAGATGCATGCAACCATCCCTGAAGCTTAAACACAAGCTTCAGACCTTTTTTGGCTTTTCTTTCTCACCATTTTTCTGCCATCTTTGGTCAGTATGTGTGGTTAACCTATATCCTCTGTCACCGTCCTTTTCCGCATGACTGCCAGTAACACCAGAGGCTTGTCACTTAAGCTCCATTGTGTGATCATGACGTTGATGTAAATGTAAATGTGATGTATAAATAGGCAGATTTTTTTTTCATATTATGGATCTGTGAAAACTGAGAAATTACATTTCTCAATATTTTTGTTTTATAAATATTTCTAATCTAATTGCTGTTGTTTTAAGAACTAATGTATTTGTGAATGGCACCTTATTCTAAAGGAAATGGCTATTTTTGTAATGTTTCATGAAAATGTTTTTTTTTTTTTTCCTGCTTCTGAAACGTTTGGCTAACATTACCGGGGCTAAGCTATTTAACCTAGTGTTTATGGGATGCACATTATATTGGTACCATATTAGTTATTGAGGGTTATTATTTATTCTGGGGACGCCAGAGACTTGTATTACATTTTGTAAAAGCAATTGATTTTAATTATATTTAAATTGGTTCAAAATAATTGTAATATTAATTTAACCTATAGGTGAATCCTCTTCTTATGCTAGCTGAAAATACTACTTTGCTAGTAAATCTGTAAAGTAAAATGGGTTTTGAATGGCAGTTCTCTCTATTTCAGGAACTCTGTTTGTAAATGAGGGAGGAATGCAGAGGCCTTGCATAGCTCTAAAGGTAAATTTCAGTTTCTCTTATCTTGATTTCCCAAAATACCTCTCTGTCAGCTACCTCTAACTGTCAGCTAACAAATCAATTAATAATTGTGTAAATGATATCATTCTTGTGGTCTGTCCCATGATGCAGTGACTCAAAGCAACCGTTTTATGCACATTTATATAGTGAAGTTCAAAGAGTTTAAATACAAGCTTTCAGAGTGACTGACCATGAAAATCAAAAACTTTTATTTTTTTTGTGTGTGACCTTGTCATGCGTTAGACATTGTTCTTTTTGTTGTCATGGAAATGTGGCTTGGTCGGTGGATCCATGTGACTCACTGCTGCCAGGTTGATGCTTTTACTAGAGAATGCTACTTCCTGAATGCTAGCAGGAATTTGGATGACTCTTAGAACCATTCAGAGGGTATTGCGCATCACACCTGAATGAACTTGCCACCATTTGCATTGCAAATGTCTGAAGTGTGGATTTGCGCCCAATCATCATTCAAAAGTATCCAATATGTTGTCGTCGGGGAGACGCTTTCTCTGGCAGAGTAGAGGTTTATTTTATGCTGCCCTTCTGAATCTTTTCCTGGCCACTGCAGGAGGAAGACAGACTCCCAGAATGCACTGGGCCTGAGGACGCCCACGAGCAGGCTGCTCCTCTGCCTCACACCCACAGTCAGTGTGCTGGTAAAAGCTCTTCCTCTCACTGTCCTTATCTTTTTAATGTTTTAGCAGCATACAGTACTGAACTAAAATACATTTCGTTCTCGGTTAAATAGATGATTTTCATAACACAAAATGAAAGTTTTAATGTTCCTGATATGACTGTTTGTTTTTATATCAATGTAAATTTATTTCATCTCACTTTGTGTGTCTCAACACACCTCCGCACTCATTCTCCAGATGCGTCTCTGAGCTCCGAGACGCCCCGTGAACCAGTGACCTCAGTCAAACACCTTATTTCGTCTACTGAACCTTCTTCCCTTGTGAACTCGGAGATAGCATCTCCCTCCACGGGCCAGCCTGAAGTTAGAGATTCCATTACACGAAGGTACAATTTCCATATATCAGCATTTGCTTGTGGATTTTCTCTGATATGAAGTGCTAGTTAATGATTTACCAAAAAGAAATTATGGTCTACTTTCATTCGAAATGCCTACCACACACCCAAAGATCACATTTGCTAGTCAAATGCGTGTCATCTCTTCCTGTGTTGGGCTGTTTTGTGTAGACATATTAAGAAGTTATTACTACTGACAGAGCCTCGCTTTGCATGCTTACCATGCACCTGTGTGGCCAAACTCGGACAGATGCCCCATCCGTGCTCTGCTAGAGCACACGAACCATCGTTGCACTTCCTGTGAGCAGCTGCATCCTGAAACATCAGAAATACAAACCCACAGAATAGTGACAAACTTTCTCTTTCCTCCCGGGTCAGCACCCAGCAGCCAACTGCCGCAAACGGAGCATCCGAGGGAGAGCGTGCGGCCGCCACAGCCGACATGAGTGACTCGCAGGTCAGTTTGAGGAAGCTGAGGGAACCAAAGGGAAGCTTGATGAGTTTGTAGCGCCGCTTGCCATTTTCTTCCTCTTCCCCTTTTTGTGTTTTTGTTTCTTTCTAGTTCTGCCCTTCTCTCTTGTCATGTTCTTTTGCCAAAAAAAAAAACAAAACTTCCTGTGTAGAGAGTGAGTAGCTGTCGTGTCTATTGTACCGTAAAGAGGAACCTATATTTGGTCAAACGAACTGGATGGCGGTAAGCAGGTACGCTCGTGAGAGAATGTCCCTACTCTCTTATCGTTGTGATGTGCTTGGGCTTTCAGTGGTGTTTAGAATTGCTTTGTGCTTGCTCTGTAACATTATATAAGTAGCTGACATCTGACAGACTGGTTTTGTAAGTGGAATTTACCCATTTGTTTGTCCAGAGCCTGTGAAGCCAAGGGTCATTCTGACATGCACTGTGATAATTGCCCTATTGTTGACTCTCTCTCGTGAACGTTGTTAACTTATAAAAAGATGGGAGATATTCAGGTGAGCTTGGAGTGCAACCAAAATAAACTGCACTTCATCTGAGGGCTTTTCTGTACTTCAATTCATATGGAGTGGGCAGTGTTAATACAGTATCTAGCATATCACTAGACATCGGATAAATTTAACTGTCCTATAGCATGTTGTGGTTTTAAAGAAAGGCTTATTTGGGTCCAGCCTAAATGCAGAAAAGCTAGTTTACACTGCTATTCAAAAGTCTAGCATCAGTAAGATTTCAACAAAACATTTATCGAAAGTAAAAGTGACATGCATCCAATATTTTCATTTTAAATGAATACTGTTAATTTTTGTATTAATAGAAGATATTAAATAGTAAGAAGCACAACTGTTTTCAATAATAATAATAATAATAATAATAATAATAATGCTTCAACACCAAATCATCATATTAAAATGGTTTCTGAAGTATCATGTAACACTGAGAACTGGAATAATGGCTAAGAAAAGTTGGCTTTGCATAACAGAAATAAATTACATTTTCAAATACATTAAAATATAATAAATAGTGGTAATATGTTACAATATTGCTAGGGTCTTTGCTGCATTTTTGATCAAATAAATTTAAAAAAATCATAACCCTTAACTGTTTTTACAGTTTTTTACAGGAATTGCTCCTTCGCTTTCCTTTTGGGTTTTAAATAGCTTGTAAAAGCAATATGCGCTTTTTTATTTCACTTTTAAACTTGAGGCAATTTGGCATCAAGCAGTTGTTTATTTTTAATTTGTTTACGTTTTCCCACCTTCGCTCATTTTTCTGTGCTTAAATGGCTTGTAAAAGCACGGTGAGATTTTAAGTTTTGTTTTTTTACATTAGCGGCAATTAGGCATCAAAATCCATTGAAGAAGATATAACTTTTCTAAATAAAACTAATTAAAATGCACCATATGCCAGTTGTAAAATAACAAATAGCCTAACTTGCACAACTTTAATAGCCTAGGTAGGCCTATAGGCTACTGAAATGTTTATTAGCAAAATGAATAACAATTTTTGGAGGCATGATTTCCCTCTTCACTTTTTTTTTTTTTTTTTTTTTTTTTTATCAGTCAGCTTGACGTGATAAATGAAGTCTGATCAGAGATTGTTTGTTCGGTGCACTGCATTAAGCAGCAGCGTTCAGTATGAACTGCAGTATCTGTTCTCTGACTGAACTAAATTATATTACAGTAAAAAATCTAAATGCTGGTGAGTGACCGCTCCACGGTGAGCAAGTGACATAACCGTTGTTGTGACTTAACACCGGTATCACCACCATCACCAACTTTCGCAGCAAACCTACTTTAGTACCCATATTTTGTACCGAACATCAAGTGCAATAAATGTTGCGATCTGCCTAATTTGGCTAGCTTCTATCAAGTGACAGATTGGGCTCTCAGCCTTTGACGTCAACAGAAAATATGGGAAGCTTTTCATAAGCCTATTTATTTTGCTGTGTTAACTTTGCGAAGTGCAACTAACTAATTAATCATACATTTGTTTCTTCCCCGGTGACCGTGACTCAGTCGGAACAGACCTGCAACTGTTTTTACTCTTATTTGTTGGTGGTTTAATTGTTATTTTCCTCGTGGTTGTTTTTTTTTGTTTTTTTTTTAACTTGGTGATAAAATATGTTGCTCAGGCTGTGTGTGTGTGGTTTTTTCATCAGTATGTTTGGAATAAGTATAGCACTTTTTCACTCCCACTTCAATGAACTCTGCCAGTACAAGTGCTCTCCCCCTACAGCCCTCCCCCTCTCTTTCTGTCACTCCTCTCTCTCTCTCTCTCTCTCTCTCTCCCTGTCTTGACCATTCTCTCTCTCTCTCTCTCTCTCTCTCTCTCTCTCTCTCTCTCTCTCTCTCTCTCTCTCTCTCTCTCTCTCTCTCTCTCTCTCTCTCTCTCTCTCTCTCTCTCTCTCTCTCTCTCTCTCTCTCTCTCTCTCTCTCTCTCTCTCTCTCTCTCTCTCACTGCCAGCTGTAGAGCTCTCACACACACATTATGTAAGTATCTAGCACTTCTCTCTCTGTAAAGCAGAGCGTAGCTCTTATTTCATCTGCCATGTCATGGGACAGGTATGGAAATGCATGAGCGTGTGATGTTTATTTGCATATGTAGATAGTTTACACAAATGTGTACGTGTTGCTGTTAAGAGTATGTCACTGGGTCATAGTGCTATTCTGTTGTCTCTTATAGAGACTGAGTGAGGGGCAGCTTTCTAAAGTGTCTGCAAAATCGGACAAGTGAGTATTTTTCCTGCAACTGATTGAGTATTTATTATGCATGGGCTGCTGGACTGTTTTAATGAGCGTATCTTCACACATTATTGTTAATTTTTTTTGTTTAGGAGTCCCTTGTTGCCAGTCGCAGAGGAAGAGGAGGCCATGCCAGAGGCTGCAGATGTGATATCAACTGGGGTGAACTCACCAGGTAGGAGGAAATACACCTGACGAGGTTGTTTGACTTTTGTAATAGGGATGTCAAATGTGCTGCTTCTGTCGACTGTTATTGAATACACTGCTTTGTCAAAATGAAGGATGGTATGATGGAAACACAGACTTGCCAATGTCTTTTTTCATTTTTTTTACATTTAAAATTAATTAATAAACAACAGTGACAGGAAAAAAGAGAAAAACAGGATCTGTTGCTCATTTATTTGTTTTCATTTCTAACTGATTACTTGTGTATTTACATAAGAAAATTTAAAGCAATAATTGACAAAAAAAACTTTAAGGCTGCATGCCATTGTTCTGATTTAATTTGGAAATATTTATTTTCATATTTTACTTTTTAAAAGAGTGTTTTAATAGCAATTTGGCTTTTGCTGTGGTTTTGAAATTGATGGCGAGAATTATGAAATCTCACTGGAATTGGTTTATAATGATATTGTGACATTCCCTTGGCATTAGTCATCAGTTCTACTGTAGCTCAATTCTAAAACCTAGAGATCCATAGTGTTAGATTTAATAACTAAAATGGTTCAACATTTTTGTTATTTGAAATTAAATGAAAATTATAAATATTGCTTTGGCAGCTTAACTGAAATTAAAAATGGAAGCCCTTTCAGATTACAGATAAATAATAAATATTTAAAAGAAACTCTTTATTTTACGTTTTAGACAAAGACAAGTCAGACAGCAAGAAGACTGCGATCACACCCGACTCAAACTCAGCAGCCTCAGCTGGCTTATTGAAGGATCAATCTGAAAAAGCGAAGGATATGACCTTTGACCCCACTGTCAGTGAGGGTAATCTTCCAACAGTCCCTGCTGTGCAAGGCTCCAAAAAAGACCCTCTGACTCTGAGGAACAAGCTCAAGAAAGTAAGAGACACTTTCACTAGAGTCTATTAAATAAACAAATACAACAAGAATCTGATCCTGTCTGCTTTGCTTTAAAAAAAAGTTATTACATAAGGTGATTGAGTTCCCATTAATAAACATTCATGACATGTCATCTGCCTAGTGTAATCTATCATAATGTGCTTACGAAGTTTTCATACCTGTTGTACATTTTAAAAAGAAATGGTGTTCCTACAGGAAATGAGCAGTATGGAAGCCATTGAGGAGCAAAAAGCTCAGGATGGTGAGCCTTCAGTGGTCACAGAAAAAGAAGGTAGATAAATAGTCTCCCTCTCCTTGTCTGCCTCTCTTTCTCATTTAGTTCTGCTTGTTTTTTCAATGTCAGAGTTCTCTTCCTCCCTCAGGTGACGCATCCGTCATCTCTGAAAACGCCAGCGATTCCACCAAAGATGACAAGAACAGGTTATAATGCTTTGTGTACTGAATTTATATCCATAAATTTTTGTCTGATTCAAGCATGCCTTCACATGACTCACTTGACATATTAACACTCATTAATCTGAAATATGCATTTCATCTGCAGTCTGTCGCCAAGTGACAAAGAGATAGAGGTGAGGGGGTTTCTCCATTCAATTTCAGATAGATAAACAGACTGCTGCGCTACAATATAATAATGGATTATTGATTGATTTTCTTGATATGAAATGGCATGGTTGTGCATTTACATTTTTAAAATAATTGGTAAATGGGAAAAAAAACTGCAGAATTATAAAGATGTTACAGACCTAACTTAAATCCTGAACTAGTTAATAAGCTAAAATATTTACAGATGTGTATCCATTTTCTCAGTGACGTTTCTGGAGTGTTTAACATGTGGTCTCCTGACAGGCGGAGTTTCACCGTCTCTCTCTGGGCTTCAAATGTGACATGTTCACCCTGGAGAAGAGGCTACGTCTTGAGGAACGCTCACGGGACCTGGCTGAGGAGAACGTTCGTAAGGAAGTGAACAGTTGTAAAGGTCTGCTGCAGGTCAGTGTCATTTTGTGCACTTTATGTTGGCATAAAATAAAAAAGAAATTGCAATGAAGCATTTTTACTAACAATTTCTTCCAAAATGTTGATCTTAATTCCTCTGTTTGAACAAATAGCTTGAATATAACACTGTTTTGTTAAAAAAGGCCCTGATTCCACGATGTGAGGAAGATAACCAGTCCATGGAGATCATCCATCGTCTGCAAAAGAACCTAGAAGTCCTCATTCAGTCCATGACCAGAGTGTCCAGCCGTTCAGAGATGCTTGGAGCCATTCATCAGGTTTGCGTGTTTACTCTGGCTTTAGAGGACCATTTCAGCACTCTGAAGGGCCTTAGTTAACAACGAAGCATGCTTGTTTACATCTCAATTTCCTTGCATGTGTAGGAGACCAGAGTGGGCAAAACGGTGGAGGTGATGATTCAGCATGTGGAAAACTTGAGGAGGATGTATACCAAAGAGCATGCAGAGCTGGTGGAGCTCAGAGAGAACCTCACGCCGAATGAGAGGTCCTTTGGGTCCCACACTGAGAGGGGTAAGTTAATAATAAGAATAATTTAAAAAAAAATACTTGAAACATAGTAATGGTATAATTTTTTTTTTTTATCACATGCGTTTTCTTTTGTGATGATAGATGATTTCCGTAACAAGAAGCAGTCAACTGCAAACATTTTCAAAGTGAGTTGAGGCACAAAACTCACCACTTGAAGATTGAATTCATCTTGACCAGTTAATTTTTACAGATTTTTTTTTTTTTTTTTTATAATTTTTTTGTTTTCTCCAGACCACTAGCAGACGCATCAGTATAGCTACCATTCCTCGCAGCAGTGGAGGACAGACCCATTTTGACATGGTGAGGAGTTCGGTTTCTTCTTGCAAAGGAGGTTTTGGTCGAAAAGAAGTGGAGCAACTGAATAAACTCTGGTTTCTAATTCACAGCCCAAAGACATGGCGGAAACTGAGGTAGAGAGACTCTCCCGTCGATCACCATGGTAAGTGTGCTGATGCTGTTTTGACACCGCACAGTGCACAAAATGCACAAAAGGCCTGCCTGTCAGTATTATTCCACCAAAAAATGGGACCGCATGTTATCCAGAACTTATCAGAACAAGATTAATTTTCTTGGCTGACACCTATTCAGCCAACTTAAAAAATACACACTTATCAGTAGGTTCTCTGGGAATGGAACCCATGATTTTGGTCATGTTTAATGCGCCGTGTTTTATTGGAGTCACATGGCAGTTGTTTTTATAATAATGTGTGCACGTCTTTGCACCGAGAGAAAGGATGTCATGGATGTGTGTCGACCGCTTTACAGGAGCATGGCAGCCAAGAGGCCACCACTAAAGCGCTTCATTAGCTCTGGTACTTGGGCTGACATTGACGAGCCCACTCTGATGAATAGGTAAGGTCACGCATGAAGATCTGTTGTGTTCCGTTCGCCTTTGGAACCAATTTCATGACAAAACCATAATAGGCATGTGCCATCGAAGCGTCATGTCATGCAGCACCACAGTAGAGACCTTGAGATTAGATGGTTTGAACTTTGCACAGGTATGGATATGACACAGACTCTCACTCGGAGGAGGAGCGGAAAGAGGAACGAGCAGAAAGGAGTAGCAGCATAACGGAATTAGGCATCAAAATCACTTCCTTCATAATGCCAACTAAGATGTTAGTGTACCTCCCGCCTCCATTTTTCTCTGCTGTAGCATTCAGGCATTATCTACTACAAATCCAGGGTTTTCTGTTGATAATGACACTGCTTTTTGCTACTTCAGCTAAGCTAAAAAAATCTAACTCTTTTTGTTCTGTTTGGACATGGACACCCACAAAGTTCGTTTTGGTTTATTTGTTGTTTTTCTTCAGTGGAAAAATGAGACCAGTGCTGTTGACACGCTGCATGTCTTCTGCTTTGGTTTGTAGCAAATAAGCTAAGCAGCCCATCTGTGGTTTCAGAGAGAAGACCAAGTTCTGTATTTAATTTAATCTATTTTTCCCTGCATTGGTAGACGGTTTGGTCATTTTCAATGTACTCTGATCCCACAGTTGTGTGCTATTCTGATGTTCTCTCTGGGATTTTCTTAAACAGGATAAGTGGTAGACTGATAAATAGAGAAGAATGGAGAGAGATTTTTTTTTTTTTTTTTTTTTTTTTTTTTTTTTTTTTATTCAGCAAAAATGACAGTAAAACATGTTACTGAAGAATTCTGTTCTTTCAAGGAAAAAAGGTTTCAAGGTTTCCTGCAGAACTTTTTAATATTGATAATATTTTTTCCAAATCAAACAATTATAATAGTTTGTAGAGGATTTTGTGACACCAAAGACAGGAATACATTACATTACATTTTAAAATGTATTCAAATAAGAAATGCTATATTTAAAGTTTAATTTATATTTTAGAATATAATAGTTTTATTGTATTTTAAAAATCAAATAAATGTAGCCTTGGAGAGCATAAGAACAGAAATCTGAGACGTTATGCTTTTGAATGGGAGTGTGTGTGTGTGTGTGTGTGTGTGTGTATGTAATTTAAAAAATGAAAAGGCAATCAAATGGTCAGAATGGCTGCTTCTGTTAATCGTCCAATCAGTTATTGGCAGAGCTCAAAATGGTCATATTCTGCCTGACCAATATATATCAGTCTATCACAGACCTCCTGTTTATCTTGAAACACTGAAACATCCTGTTTGTCTTGTTTATCATGTACTTTGTCAAACATTGCTTTTAGCAACAGCTGTCATTTTTCACATTCCTCTAAATGTTTAGTGTTTTCTCTTCAGGTCGCCTCAGTCGTCTCGCCTATTCAGATTTTTTATTTTTTTTTTTTAATGACCTGCTACTTTCTAATAAAAACAGGGCCGAAAACATACTCTACACAAGTACTGTATATGTATGCCAGTGCTTCTAGCTATGCGAGCTTGATTTTTGCATGTTATTGGTTCCTAAGGAATGCACGTCAAATATGTTAAATGAAATGAAACCTGCTTGTACGGAGTATGTTGCTGGGCTAATATGTAAAGTGTTCATCTGCAGCTCTTTACAATAACATGAACATTTTACCTGCTTCTATCTGATTTAGTAAAACGAAACGCCTTACTTCCAGGTATGCTTGTACTTTCCTTTTAAAAATGATTAATTATTATAATTTTTTTACTTTCCATCCCAGTCCCAGCCCCAGCCCCAGCCCGACAGATCACGCTCCACCCAGTCTGACCGATGGGAGGCCCGCAGTTTCCCGAGGCACCAGGGGCATTTGGATTTGGGTGGCCTTGCTTGTAGTTCTAGCTGTTCTACTGGCCCTGCTGGCGAGCCTGATGTTACAGCCTGCAGTAGATGCAGCACCTGTGGGCACCGGGGACTCCTGGATGACCATCCAGCAGCTTCTGTGGCCCTATACTGGGCTGAGGCACAACGGCCAGCCCCCTGTGTGACACCAGGGGGTCGGCAAGGCTGCAGAGGCCAGTTCTGACTGTGATGCAACACTACTGCCTGTCCTCTTAAAAGAACACTTTGTGACCGCTTCTCACCGAAGGTAAAAAGAAATGTGGGCGTCTTGAGAAAGATGTGCTGAAAACCGCTCAGATGCTGTGTACACAAACCGTTGGGTTGGCCGCATATATTATAAACACTTTTGAGACGGTCAGTGCCAGCCGGTGACACAGTGGATATTTGGATTAGAGTGAGATGAGCACACTGCAACAGTGTGAATGTCAAACATCATTTCGGTTGCCTGAAAAGGCTGCCTTTTTTTAAACATTTTCAAATTGATCAGTGTATTTTTATGGGCAGTTTGAAAGAGTATTGAGATGAAACCTTTTTAAAAAAATATTTTTTCTTTTTGTTAACTTATTTTAAAGTTTTATGCAGTAGATTTTTTTTCTCAAATATTATTGTTACAAACACATGGTTTTTATCCTCAAGCTGTTGGTATGGTGTTCACTGTAAGAAGTTCATACACTTTTGTATGTTCCAAAGAGGGGGGAGGAAAACTTTGCACAATAAAAGAAACTGATCCAACTCATCTCACTGTTAATGTGTAAAATGCATCACAAAGCTTCAATCAGTATGCGTGTTTAACACTAATGCTTGGGTGTGTTCTTGTTTTAGTTGTTCGACCATGGCTGGTAATATAAAATGAAGTAAACGAACCACTGCCAAATGGCAACAAGTTCAACATGAGTATAGCCAGTTATATTTCAGCTACAAAAACAATGAATTATTAATAGAATTTATAATGAAATCTTTTATTCATTTTTTGATAATTTTTTTTAGTATTAAATGTGTTTTGTAGCATTTAGAAACAATTTCTCCATGAAAGATTTAGTGCACAAGCTCTTTTGTGGTGGTATCTATTGTGTATATATTTATTTCATGATGCTATAAATAATCATTCAAGAGTAAGTCTACCTGCTTATAAAGAACTTCACAAGATGTTATTACATCTCAGCATGTCATCATATGTAGCAATTTTCACGTTATCAAATGTTTTAGACATACACTTACAGACATATATTTAGTGTGTACGCATGTAGTATTCGTGGATGCTTAATCTTTCTTTTCTCAGGAGTAGGTGAGGACGCGTGTTGCACACAGGAGCCTCTGCACAGTGTCGGTGTAGAGGTAGTGAGACTGACGGACTCTGGCTTGGCCCTCTGTGCTCATGTCCTGTCTGAGCATGTGCAGAAAGGTGGAGTGGAACTCGCTGCCCTCGGCCAGCCCAGGAGAGAAGCTGTCGTCTTGCTCCTTCATCTTTAGATGCTGGTTCCTCTGAGCACCCAGTAGGTAAAGAGACCAAGCCTCCTCAGCCACAGGCCCAGCCTCCAACTGTTCACAGGCCTACAGTGTCAAAAGGTTAAAGGTCAGAGGTTCAATAGTGCTTCAGCCAATCGCTCAGAGTGTATGACACACCTGAAGAACAAGGTGCTCCTGTCCGCATTGTGTGTTCCAGCGGCTCCAGGAAAAAGCCACAGCTGAGGACATTAAAGCCATTTGTTCATACACTGTGTGCTCTATTAATGGGTCCTAGATATGAAGGGGAAAAAAAGATCAAATCATGGGTTGTATAACTGGGTTTTTTTTTGTTTGTTTTTGGTTTTTACCAAGGAATTAGTAAAAGAACTCAATGCACTCAAATAAGGGTCCAAAAGGAAGGTTCCACTTCAACCTTTTTTCCGTTATGAAAAACCATTGGTGCAATAGACCGTTAACGGTACTTCGTATTAAAAGTTCATGGAACATCTATGCCAATACAGAATACGTGTTGAGAGTGTAAAGCAATTTACCTTTGGGTTGATGCTGACGTACTTGTCTGAATACTCATTCACAAATATATTGATTCCAGCTCTTTGCATGGCCTTCTGGAGATCCGAGGGGCTCATCCACTTCCCTAGAAGATGATCTAGGTTCTTTGTTTGCTCCATGTGCAGCATACATTGCTTATCCTGACAAACAATAAGCTATTGATAAGTACTGGACTGGTGATGCACACAGAGAGAAAACCTTTTTTTTTTTTTTTTTTTTTTTTTTTTTTCGTAGCCGCTGATATATATAGAAAACAGCCTGGCCTTGAATTGGAGCAATACTGTTGGTCTTAGATTAGAAAAATAAAATATATTGAATGCTTGCAATAATTTGAGTGCATCTACTCTGCAATATATTAACTTTTTAAGGTACAATTCTCACTATTAACACAGATTTGTGTCTCAGACTCCTAGTTTGTTGCTTATTAATAGTAGGCTTGTTAATTTTAGGCATTGGGTAGGATTAGATATGTACAATACATTCATGCAGTATATGTGCTTTATAAGCATAAATTCTAGCCAATATGTTAATAAGCAACTAGCTAATTGTAAAAATTGGTTTTGCTTTGTAAAATGGTTTGAAATTTCTAATGTTCGTCAAGTAATTAATTATATGTGTAACTTATTTACCTTAAAAAATTGTGTGTATATAAAACATCTCAAACCAGTATACGAAACCCCCACGAATACAAAAAAGTCCTACATTTCTAGATTTAAAGAAGATGTTTAAAACATTTCTCAGAGATATGTATTTTTTGTACAGGGCCTCTCTTGCCTTGACAGTGATGCCGACTTCAATAAGAGCTCCAGTGATTGTGAACAAAGCTGAGTTTTGGCCCAGAGGCCTCAGCTCCCATGACTGGAAAGGCATGTTAATATAAGACTCCTGCAGTAATGTGAAAGCATGGAATGTGTTCATCTTAAAGGAGATGCTGCGAGTCTCTGCGTCATAGGATGCCTCAGAAATGCAGTCTGCCCGCCAGTGCTGACCTGCAGAAACGGGTATACATTAAACAGGCATGCAGCGAAATATTAATATACGAAAATAACAGGGAGGCTTTGAAGTAGAGGCTGTATGATCTGATGCTACGTATGTGTGGTGTGAATTGTTCACCGATAGGATCCCAACACGCCACATGTGGATCCTCCAGAAACAATACTGAGTCGGGCAGAGCTACAGAGACCCCTACAGGCAATGAGGCAACAGCGCTGCTGTGTTGATCAAGCCTCACTGAGGTAGAGCTCTGAGCACGAGACGGCTCTGTGGGATAGGGGAAGACCTGGAGACCGGTTTCTAACAGCTATGAGGCACAACAGTAAAGCGCAGTTAATGCACATAATTCTCTTTTGATCTCTTGTAGGCTGTCCCAGATTCCGTCCAAAAATAGTACCTCTCTCATTTCCCAGCCCTTCACTGTGCGAGACTGGGGCGGTAGATGGAAGGCGTCAAAGTAGAAGACTCCGCCCAAAGGTGTGAACTGTTGCAGGTCCACTATATGTACATCAGCGCTGTCAATCACGGGCTCGGCTGGGGATGAGTCGGAATCATTTTGATCTAGAGAAGTTAATTAGGTTATGAGGAGCTAGCAATTAATGCATAATATATCACTTGATAGTCAGTGTAATTTTTATTTAATCACTACTTTGCAGTGTTGCTATTATTACCATAAACTTATAAAACATTTTTTTAAATTATTTAAAATAAAGCTGATAGAAAATATAAATACATGATGAAAATATTAAAGAAAAATACAATTATACATAAATAAATATTGCCTTTGCTAACTGATATTTCAGTTTTAATAAATTACAAAAACAAAACAAAACAATTAGTTAATCTTTAGCAGACTTTAAAATGGAAACCTATCTTTCATACTTTAAGCTATAACAACGCCAAGCAGCATAGCAACTGTTACGCTCATATTAATACAGATCTCGGTTTGTGCAGTCAGATCTGTATATCTTGTATATTATCAGCCAAGTACATTTTTTACACAGTTCAGGAGCATAATGTGAATTACTGTGATCCAGCAGTTTATTGATTTTATAAAATTAAAATACCAGTGTTGATTAAAAGTAATAATAATAACCACAATAAGTAATTGTTCTGCCAAATAATTGGCCTATCTGATAATATTAAACACATTTAGCGTGGCTCATTAATATGATATTATTATATTTCGACTGGTGTGCATATTATATGAGGAAAGTAGATTTCAGAGTTGGAACAATACATTTTATAATGATTTAAATCATCTGTAGTATTCTACATATGGTTATAGTTAACTAAAACAGTGTTATTTTTGTGATTAAAAAAATCAACCTAATCTAATTCTGTTAAATATGAGGAAAATAATAAAGAAGTCAGAAAGTGAAATAGGAAAAGTCCGAACCAGCTTCTAATGCTGTTTTGAATTCCTCCATCTGACTTTCTCCTTGGTCTAACGGTTTGATTGAAGAGCTCTTTCTCCCCTCCTTAGCTGAGATCACACTCACAGCGCTCTGACACATGGACGCACACTGATATTAACAGCAACAGAGCACACTAGAAAACAAGTACATGCACAAGAGCAAAGCCTCACTCACTCTTTTTCTGCTGTCTGATCTGACCGAGCGACTGTCTTCCTCCACCGGCTCGTCCCCCTCTCCCTCCGTCTTCTCATCCTGCACCGCTGCGATGCTCTCGGTCGGTGGAGTGAGAATGGCTTCGATCATGGATCTCCTTCTGTGGAGCTGTTCCCGCTCGCTGTGATGGGACAGGTGATCGTATCTTGTACGGAGGATCCGAACAGCGACGTCAATCACAGCAAGTGGCTCCGGCAACTCGAAGCCCAGACCCACCTCCTCAAACTGGAAGCCTTTAAACCTGGGAACATGGATTGTCAAAAGTTTTTCCTTCATCCCACTACGGGGCCTGATACTCTCCGGCGAAGACACACAAACCTTGGGTTTTTGTTGAGGTTGGCCCACAGACAGAGAGTGACGTTTTCATCCTGCACTACAGTCTGCATGTTGCCGGTCTCAATGTCAGAGTGAGAACTTGCAGACTGAATGGAGAGCCACAGATGCGTCTGATATGTGTTCAAACGGAAGTGAGCTTCATGAGAAGATCTCGGCATAGCACTTACCTTCAAAAGCTCCTCAGTGGCCTGGTTGAGTTTGCAGTGGATGAGACTCTGCAGGCACACGAGCGTTTCTCGATACTGCTGAGCGACGCTGGTGTCAGGACCCTCGCTCAAGAGAAAGTCCAGCTCGCTTGTCAACTGTCCAAGAGAATTAGTTAAGGTCAAATTAACTATTAGCATATCCGTTATCAATAAGTGACTTGAATAAACTTCACAACAGCAGATCCAGAGTGCCGGTCTCACCTGAAGAGCCAGAGCACAGTTCTCCAAGACCTGCTGGATTTGGGTTTCTGAGTCTTCTCTCCACAAGCTGATGAAGGAGTTGATTTCTGGCTGCACCGACGGATCTGGGCTGCCGTCGCAGCGCATGTAGCGCTCCCACTATAAAGACCAGAGCGCATCTTAAAGTAGCCCCGGGTATTAGCCTGAGGCATCTGAAAAGACGTGCGTGATTCTCGTACCTTAGCTTTGTCCCTGCATTCCCATTCCCACGCAGTAACTGCTGTGTGATTTTCATCTAGAACGTGCCGCAGTTCATTCAGCTCATCCTCTCTGCGCTCTCTGTCCTGTGAAATGTTGACGGGCGTCAATCAATCATCACATTAAAAACTTGTCGCATGCAATCCGTCAGTACGGACAGCTGCATATGCACTAAATCCTGCGGGAAAATGTCTGCAACACAACTGTGGATGTTCAAATGGATGTTCATCAGACCTTTAACTCAAGCTCCTCTTGTTTCTCTTGTTCTATTCTCTCCCTCTCCAGCCGTTCACTTTCCTCACGCTCAGCAATGACACGAGCTTCTTCTGCGGGACAGAAACACAGTATACAGATTTATTAGCAATTAAAACCCGATTTAAAATGCACTGAATTAATATTGCAGATGTACCCTCCTCTCTCCGTCTTTGCTCATCTGCCTCTCTTTGCAGTCTCGCCCTCTCAGCCTTGCTGATATTTCCCCCTTTGTTTTTTGCAGACTGGATTCAAAATGCAAATTATTTATAGTGTGAAAACTGAGGAGACAGTTTTTCATTTTCTGCAAAGTTATGTATGCATGTAAGTGCGTGGGTTCATATAACATTTTTCTAAACATATACTCAACATACCTTTCCATCCTTTGGTGGCTGTTAAAGAAGACATACAAATGAAATAATTAAGGGAGAAACTTTAGAAATAACGAATCAGACGAACGTAAGTAACACGGTAAGAAAGATAAACACGACATTTTGGCTCTTGGCTTTCGCTTTTGCTGCTTGTGTTTCATCACGTATGAAGCCAGAAGTCAAACGAAGAAAGATTTAAAGCATGTATACGCACATTTGTTCGCACTATCAGTAATATTTTCCCTTTAAAACATCGTTAAAGCTTAACTTACCATGTTCCAGAGCTCTCAGGCAGGCGCGCGTCCTCCTGTCACTATGGCGACGACGCACGCGAGACAGAAAACAATCAGCGTCCTCAAAAGAAAATGTGGTAAATAAATAACAAACAACCATTAAAAGTGCACTCAGCGGCTTGAAAAACAGTCCGGAGGAGTTTTGCTGATTTTGTGAGAAATAATCTTGCATAAATATTCAACGTTGCCATCTCCTGGTTACGCTTAATAACGCTTCGACGGCTGCAGCGATATCGTCTTTGTACACAAGATGGCGCAAAAGACGAGTCGTGTTCGTTTTTGCAGCACAAGGTGTGTTACCAACTACACCACATAGCGTTTCCACGCTAAACTGTTTGGATTCGTGATTAGGCAAACTAAGACTAATTTATTCCGAGGTAAGTCACCTAGCTACCCTCATTCCAACTGCAAACCGAAATCATTTGGAAATGTAGCGTTACTAACTAGTACAGTGTCCAAATTTAGCTACTTTACTCATACTAGTTTAATTCCTCCTCCTATCTCATCACACTATACTGTTATAATTGGTTAAGGGAAAGGTTATTTACAGAAAGCATGACACGTTTTAGTCGTAATGAAGTTTACAGAGTTTTATGAGAGCGTCTATTTAATACCATTTAAACTAAAACATTTTTTTTTTTTCCAGAGGCAACTCAAGGTGGTCTCAAGTTCTGCAGCACCGCATCAGTGTCCCCGAACCACTCACTGCCCAAAAATCATCTGCAGATCAAAGGTAATTTGCGCTTCGTATGTGTGGGACAGTCCTCGCTCGTCTTGAGGAAAGCTGGCAGGAGCCGCACATCCAGCCTTTTGGGAACCTGTCCACACACCCAGGCTGTTCTTCCCTGCGTTACGCTGCACAGGTCTGTCCTCGCCATCTGGAGTTTCATCTGTGTGCTTTTACACACCACATGTCTATCCAGACACTGAAACAGGAGCGTGACATTGTCATGACAAATGCAGCCACGTGTTACATAGACAGACAATAACATCATTACATTTGTTTGGATCGTTGATATTGTTTGTAAATATGATGTTGTGTCATATCTATCTATCTATCTATCTATCTATCTATCTATCTATCTATCTATCTATCTATCTATCTATCTGTCTCTCTCTCTATCTATCTATCTATCTATCTGTCTCTCTGTCTCTCTATCTCTCTATCTGTCTCTCTGTCTCTCTATCTATCTATCTGTCTCTCTGTCTCTCTGTCTATCTATCTATCTATCTATCTGTCTCTCTGTCTCTCTATCTATCTATCTATCTATCTATCTATCTATCTATCTCTCTGTCTCTCTATCATCTCTCTGTCTCTCTGTCTATCTATCTATCTATCTATCTATCTATCTATCTATCTATCTATCTATCTATCTCTCTGTCTATCTATCTCTCTGTCTCTCTATCTATCTATCTATCTATCTATCTATCTATCTATCTATCTATCTATCTATCTATCTATCTATCTATATGTCTGTCTGTCTGTCTGTCTGTGTATTTAAGACTTTGTAATATTACCTAGCAATCAACTAACAGGCGTTATTTTTTGCTCTGTAGAATGATCTGCACTCTAGCAGGGGAACTGGCTCTACGGACCGCTAAAGGAGCTTGCAGATATGGAGGTGCAGAACAGGAGCTGTCACATGCTCATTGACACACAGCATGGAGCGAATAAAAGCCCCAAATCAGGTAAGTTACTGGGGTATTTATAAAGCTAATTGAAAAAGGTGTTTTCTTGTCAAAACGAGAAGAAAAAAAAAACACTTCTCACCGTGCGCTTTCTTTAACTTAGCTTGAGTTGAGCAACAGCAAACCAGATATCACTGGTTTTAGGTTTGTATGAGGTCAGCCTTCAGCTTTATAGTCCTTCGGTGGAGTCAGATAATCACTACAGAAGCTTTTATTTGCATTACTGCTGACATTTAGCCTGGATAAACGACTTTTTGCTTTCTCATTATTGCTATTGTTTAGCTGAAACCACGTGACCTCTGCCCACATCTATGATATCACATTCAGGATTTGTGTGTGACCCGGTCGGGGTCATCTGATCGTACCATCTTTCTCAAAGCCGTTGTTTAGAGTGACAGCGTAGGGCTAATGTGGGATTAATGGTTATCCTGGAGAGAGGCAGTGAGCAGATAGGGCCAGACGTTTCCCTTCAACTCTTTCATTATGCTCGGTTCGTAATTACACTAAACCTAATTATTGTCCCGGGCTTTTGTGATCTTCAAAGCCAAGATGTGACAAATAAAGCCGCTTGAGCGCAAGCAATGCAAAGAAGAAGAAAAAAAAAAAACGCTTAATGAACAATAAAATCGACAAAACGCTCCAGAAAAAAAACGAGATTGGAGCCGATGTTAAATCTGTTGACATTTAATTTGCCGGCGAAACGGAAACACGCTTCTCTCTAAAAGACAACATTCGGGCACAAACAAATGTGCCGGCTATGAGGAGAGGAGAAGGATGAAAGATGGGTTTACTAACACGTCTCTTCGTCTCTCTTTCATGTTAATTAGAAATCGCATCCCTTTGTTTCCTTTTGCAGGCACTTATTTATTTTCCTATTCCATCCATTAGAACAAATTTGCAACATGAGACACAAGTAATTGGATTTGTCTTCATGGCTGTCGTGGACGGGGGATGTTTTGTTTTTGGGGTTTTTCTTATTTCCTGTAGTTGAGTTTGCAGATTTTGCCTTTGGATGTTTTGTCCTTTTGCAGTCATAAAGAGCAGACTGCAAGGTTTCTGGCGACCTCTGAGATACTCCATCCTCAGCTCGCTGGCATTCCATCTCTCACCTTTTTTCCTTTTTTTTTTTTCCATCTTTGGTTTAAATGAGTGAAAATCGATTTATTTGTCAAGATTATTGTTTTCCGTTTTTGAAAGGAGTCTCTTATTCCCACCAAAGCTGTATTTATTTGACCAGATATACATTAAAAACCATAACACTGTGAAATATTACAGTTTGAAACAACCACTTTCTATTTGAGTATATTTTAAAAATATAAAGTTAAAATGTAATTTATCCCTGATGAAGCTGCATTATGAGCAACCATTATAACAGTGTTCAGTGATCCTTCAGAAATCCTTCTAATATATAGATTTGGTGCTTAAGAAAGATTATTATTATTATTATTATTATTATTATTATTATTATTATTATTATTCATATCATTATATCATCAATAATGTGTTAAGGAATGTTTTGTGTTTTTTTTTTTCAAGATTCTTTGATAAATAGGAAGTTATAAAGAACAAAAAAAAAAATGGTAGTTTATATATCAAGTGTTATAATATATGATTTTATATATGAGGTTTCCTTTTAGCGACTCCAGAATGTTGAACAGCTTATTATACATTATATGCATTATATTTAGCGTTTAGAATGAAACCCCAGTTTATAGAAATGGCTTCTTGTCAAAAGTAGAAATTGTCATGTTCCAAGTCAGATGGATTGAATAGGCAGAAAGACCCAGATACTGTTTTCCATATAATAATGGTGTATGAAGACAGGTGTCTTGGAGCTCCATATCTGACAAAAAGTACCATAAGTAAACTATACAACATGTGTTATTTCTCTGACACCATACAGTAGCCATAAATATTCTTGAAGATTTGATTATTCACTAAAAACATTCCTCTAAAATTCCTTTAGGCATTTTCGGACGATCTTCTAAACCTTTCGTGTTTCCGGGGGAAAAAAGGATATCATACAGGCTTGTACCGACGTGTTGTGTGAATATATGATGCCATTTGTGATGGAACTGTCCTTTTAAGTTTTGTTATGCTTTAGTTTCCAGCCTATAACGTTCTGAAGCATCTTGTAGGAAGCGTGCGTGTATGCTGTAGGGGGAGCGAGAGCACATAAAAATGACGGAGAGGAGTGCTGGGACTGTGTATTGTGATGATATATGAGAGGGTTTGTTGGAGAGCGTCTCTTAGAGTTTAGAAGCTGCAGGGCTGAAGCTGAGCTCCACTCGCTCACACTTACTTCCTGCTCCGCTGTCCTATGAACACGCTTTACGCACATTCATCATTATAACATGCCCTACTTACTTTAGACATCATTAATTCATTCATGCCTCTCTTCCAAATACACGCGCACACACATACACGCGCGTAGGATCCCAGGAAGGAAGAGAAGCGCACCTCCTCATACTTAAATTTCCACAGACAAAGGAGTTCTTTGGCACGCTCGAGGAGAGAACGTGAACTAGAATTGGTGTGAACAACCCGCTTTTGGACTCGGATCAGGTGTGACCGAGTGACAAAGTGTCGGTGTGCTCACCAGCGCAGGTGATGGAGTCAGCTGCCAGCTCGCTGTGTGAGTGTGAAGCCACTGAAGGCTCTGGAAACGAGTCAAACTCATCAGCATAATAGATCAGATTAAAGCTGCAAACGCTTGACAGCGCCAAGCCAGCGGGCACTCGCCGTCTAAACGTTCCTGTAAATCTCGGCTTAAACAATGTAACGTGGAAAGCGTCCAGAAACTTCTGTCCCGTTGTCGCGTTCACTCCTTTCGGGCGTCGGACGTCAGAATGCTTGCTGTCTCTCTCTGCAGTGGCCTTGAAATGTATTTGGACAATTAAAAAAAAAAAAAAAAAAAAAAAAAAAAAAATGTATGTCAGCGCGTAATATAATAAAATTAAAGAAATTAAGCACAAACGCGGTTCCTGAGCTTTTAAATGACAAAACGATAGATATGATATTTAAGTATCTGGTTGGAAACGTTAGTTGAACGTTTATAGTTTATGCAGTTCTGCTTAAGTTTAAAATAAGAAATCAAGTTACATTGAAAGAAACAGAGGAGGATTGCAACATACTGATCAGTTATAAGTGTTATGTGACAGGCAATTGTAAGATACATAGATATAAAGTTACATTTTGAGATGCGGTCACGTGTATGATAAATTCACAAAGTGTCTAATTGTGACACCGGCTATAAAGGGCATTATTAGAACAATAATTTGTCTTTTTTTTTCCCGTCTGCTTTGACACCAAGAAATGTAGCTCAAGTTATTTCAGAAAGAAGTTTTGGCATTCGTTGGCTTGCACATGCCTCATTTTGATATTTCATTCAATGGCATACAGACATTTTTTACAATGTCCAAATACTTTCAAGAGTCTCTGTAATACAGATATTGAATGTTTATGTACTTGTCTGTGCCAAGGTCTTTAAAATAACTGTACTTTCTCTGTAAAGGTTGCAGCAACGATAGGCCTAGACTTGATGCCCCTTTGTTCTCATCCTGTCCAGTCGATGACCTCTGTTCTACTTTAAAGAGTTTGGATAAATCTGAAATGGATCCTTCATTGGCTGTGCTCCGAAACTTTGGTCTCTGTAGGGTGTGGGTCTGGATCTTTGTGCCCTCACTGAGGCCAGGCTAGTTTGGCTTCATCTCCCTCAGTGCTGCAGATGTCTGCTGACTGACCTGGTATCCTGCCCAAACAACCTCTATTTCTCTAATGTGTCCCACACACAGAGTCAAATCCATATCCCTTTCTCAAGTCGTCTTTTTCTGTAAGCAGTGTTGTGTTTTTGCCAGGAAATTTATATTTACTTTACTTCATTCAGATGCTTTGACTTATATGTGACAATATTGAAAGCAGACGGTTCAGTAGCCGTACCATACCACATTTCTCTAATACATGAGCAAATACAATGCTAAAGCAGAGGCAGACATGCAAAGTGCTCCCTACTTATAATATATTTGGAGAAAATAAATGAATTTCAATTGATATTTAATTTTGATAGTACTAGATCTTTGCAAAATGTTTGCACAGACATCTTTATGACTTTTTAAAATCGTTTTAGAGAAAGAGAGAGAAGGTTAAACTTTAACAATACTAACAGTTTAAAAAAAGGTAACATTTCATTGATTTAAACATTTTTATAAAACTTATCGGTTTAGTGATATATTTTTAAATTTAAACATTGTCATGTGCACCAGTGTTATTTTGGTTTATATGTTGTAGTATTCATTAATATCAGGATTTTATTTTTATATTTTCAGCTTTAAAATGTTACATGCTTTTCTAAATATTTCATTTTTTAAGCTTTTTTGTGAAATTTCAGTTTTGTTTAAAGTAAGTTTAGTACTTAAAGTTATGTAAGTCTAGTTAGTTGCCAAGGCAACATGTCTAATTTTTCGTATTTTATATCATATTATCTATGTATATTCAGCTGCATTTCAATTAACACAACTGTTTTTAATTGCTTTACAGCAGTTTTAGTTAACAATAGCAGTGATAAGAACGACCAGTCTAGTAACTACACCGGTTTAAATCTGTTTGATTGACTAAAATGCCATTAGTTTAGGGAAAAGACTACATCTACTCATTATATTCAGTTGTTATTCAGGGTTGCCGAATAGTAAAGTGTTTCATCCACAGGCACAGTCAAGAGCAATTAATGAAATGAAAGTTATTTATTTCTAGTATTTCTTTTTAAAGGTACTTGATTCTTGGTTCTTGATCCCCAACCCTTCTGACTGACTGAAGATGTGCTTTGTGAAATTGTCTTGACTCAGCTAAACCTTTGAAATCATCTTTCTCACTCTTTTTTTTTTTTTTTACCCCACAGCATCTAATGTAGCACACAGTCAATCCAGTCCTTAATATTCTCCCTCCTTTCCCTTAAAGACACATTTTCAGCGCTCTATCTTCCTTCACTGACCCTCCAGTTCCCTAAGAGCGTGTGTTACTCTGTCTTACCCGCTGGTGCTGGGCCCGAGGACAGCCATCATCATTTTAACCCCTTATTCCGTGCCCAGGGGACAGATCAGACAGTTTCTGTGGCCTCTCACCTCACTAGCTCCGGCCCTGTGGTGAACGGCACTCGGCCAGCCTTGCCAGCACGTCTTGATTTGGAGCGCCTTAAGAGAATGTTTTAATTGTCACTTCTCATTTAGGGGGAGAGTGACATCTCTGGGCGGACAGGCGGGAAAAAGGCGGGCCGCAGTAATCAGAGGCGATGAAGACGGCTTACACGCTGCAGTAATCGCGCACACACTCACGCTCATGCGCGCATGTACACACACAGTCCCCAGGAAGCTGTTTGCGATGAGCTGTTCCTGCTTTTGGCTCCGAGCACCGGGAGGTTCTCCGCTCTGCTAGGCCATGATCTGATTTGACAAGCGCGCTGCTGTCATCTCAAGTTTGTCCGATTTGAAATTCTAATTAATGAACTTGCAGCCACTTTTGTGTTGTTTCCTTTTGCATCTGTCCCCTCCCTTCGTTTGACCAAGTTGCTGTTTATTTTCTTTTGCACGATTTCGTCTTCTATTTGTCTTTTCCTCATCCTTCTAAGTCTCCTTTGTTCTCTCGACTAATTGACTCCTGAGCCCCAGCGTGTTTTAGCATGTGACTGTTCCCGCCACATCGCTGATGTTATCGGGAACAGCAGAAGGAGGGTCATGCTCTTGTAATTAAACCTTGCATAAGCCAAAGCGTAATGACTTGAGATTGCTAAAGTTGATGGCTTCGAGAAGAGCGAGTCACAGCACTGAAGATTTGATCATTTAATAATAGTTCCCTCACTACCTCAACAGGCCTCGTTTTGATTATTCGAGCATGTCCATGCTTTGAATGTGCGATCAGATGATGCTCGGACATTTACTTACCCCTATGTTGTTCCTAATCCAGATGACTTTCTCCACAAGTATCTAATTTGCTTTACATTGAAGAAAGAATCTTCACGCGGGTTTCCAGACCGTACAAAAAGCAAACCATAACGCTCTTAGATGAGCCATAAACAAACTGGTTTGTGCGCAGAATTTTACCGTTTACTCTCTTTTATTTTTCCAGTTATTAACCCGCTGAATAGTAGCTAATGAATTGGAAATTTTGCTCATTACGGGAAATAGGTTGCTTCCATGTTGAAAAACACTGTGGAATTTTTCAAGACTTCTGACAACATAGCTTTGTGTGAGGAACAAAATGAAATTTGATGTATTATTACGAGTTGAACCCACATTAAATAATTTATTCCATTCCATATTTGATTATTCTGTTTACTATATGCTAACTCAAAAGAATGATTTAAGTCTGGTTTTAAAAACATCTCTCTATATTCGTTTTTTTCTGTGTTCCGCAGAAAAATAAAGTGTTTTTCAAGCTCATGAGGGTGAATAAATAGTGACAGAATTACGTTATTAGGCCAGTCACTTTAGGGGATATGTTTCTGTCACCACCAGCAGGTGGCGGTAGTGCTCTTACTGGTGCTCTTCAGGTCACTTGTGCTCCATCTGTCACAGCACGCCTCATTCTTCATATTTCCATCTCTGAGCTTTTTGGGTCTCTGCCAGTCAGAGTGAAAATGGATGTAGAACTAATCTATTTCCACGGACATCTTAATCCCCTAATACAGTGATGGAATCATTAAATCGCAAATCATCATCATCTCCTGCCTCTCCCCTCCACTGTTGCGTTAAATGTTTAAATAACAGGGTTTGATGAAGAGCGGCTTTGGGCCCTTGACGTGTTTTTGTGCCGCGTTGTTGTGACATTAGATCTGCGTTTATCCGCTCTTCTCTCATATTATCTGCCTTTGCTGAAGTTTTAGCCCATTTTTTCACACTCAAAGGCTTAACACGGCCTTGCTGTAATGTAGGAAAACTCACTCATTTTCCATAAACTCTTGTCAGGGACAGCAACTTAACGTCCCCCGTCACATTTAAGGATTTTTTTTTCCCCACCCTTTTCACTATTTTCCTCCGTTCGTACACAAAAATTACCTTGAATGTTTTTTGGATTGCAGATCAGAAATTGGTCTGAAAGCATCCGTCAGTGCTGCTTGGCTACTTGGAAGTGTTTACAAACATGAAAATTCACCATCGCAACTTGTTCCTTGGGTTTTCTAAACCACTCAAGCCACCCACTGGTACCATAATTACATTTACGTCATTACAAAAGTTTTTTTTCTCTTAAACGTACTCTATAGTGATTTTCCAATACCTTCCCGACGCATATTTGCAGCTGGAAAGCAGTGTCTTGAAACAGTAGGGCTCCTTATGGGGCGTAGAGACCTCAGTCTGTGACCCGCGTGACTCTTTAATATCAGGCCTCGTTGCTCGATTGCTAACAGATGACTTGGTTGCGGCTCTGCATCCCTGGCCCTTCCTGAGAATCTAGCAGTTTCACCATCTTCTCAATCACCTCCATCAACAGGGGCCTTGTCTGAGCACGGGGGTCCCGATACGGTTCAGGAGCAGAGGAGAGGAAGGGGGGGCCTCTGCCTGGAATCTGGCTGAACGAATGAGAGAGGAGTCTCGATGGTGAGTAAGTCTCTTCAGGGCTTTGGCGCGGCCACTTTTGCTGCAGGTGGGTGTGTAAGCGGCGGGCGCGCGTGTCCGTCTCTCTCTTTTTGTGTGACTCAGATTGGCCGTCTCTGTGCCAGCTCAGCCATCCAGCAAACCATCGCTATGTCAGTCAAGGAGCCATGGGGCATTTAAACCAGCGGGCATTATCGCACGCCAGGACATGCCAGCGCAGAAGCAAGATCCTATTCTCTCACTGTGCAGGAGAGCTAATGACCGTACTGCTCACTAGTGCTAATTGCTAATGCTAAGCACTAAAGCTGCACTGTGACACTGAATATTCACACTCTAAGATTGGATTTGAAAGAGTGTAGCCGCAGTTGAACAAATGCACATTGTCTGTTGTGGTGAACCATTCAGACGTTTGTTTTTGGAGGGAAATGACAGAATAAGAAGCTCAGTTTCACGTTGCGGCAGTTTATTGCCTAGGCGTTCAGTAGGTTTCTCTCTAGATTTTCAGTGGAGTTCATTTAATAACAATCTGACTTACAGCTACCAGGGTTTAGATTTAATGCTTGCAGAGTGCATAAAAATGGGGTTTGGTGACAAAATTAATGTTTATACTTGGACATCTGACCATTTAATTACTTTTTCTTTTTTTTGGATACATGGACAGTAATATGGAGTTGCATTTATAAGAGCTTTCATTCTTCTGGGAATGTTTTGGATTGTTTCAGTGGGAATTTTGCAGCATTTGCGAGGTCTAGCTGTTGCACGAGATGGTCTGGTTTGCGATCCTCGTTCATCCCAAAAGTCACCGACGGAGTTGAGGTCAAGGCTGTCGAGATCTTCCAAAACTCATCCAACCATGTCTTCATGGACCTTGGTGCACAGTCATGCTGGAATAGAAAGGGGCCTTTCCCAAAGGGTTGCCACAAAGATGGAAGTATGCTGAATTAAGCTTTCCCATCACTGGATGTAAGGGGCCTGGTCAAAACCCTAAAAAATGGTTCCGTACCATTATCCCACCTTCGCCGAACTTTACAGTTGGTAAATACAGTCAGGCAGAGAACATTCTTCCTCCATTCGCCAAACCTAGCCTTGCCCAACAGACTGCCAAACAGAGAAGCATGATTCTGCACTTTACAGAGCACATTTCCACTGCTCCAGAGTCCAGTGGCGGCGTGCTTTACACCACTCCATCCACCTCTCATCCTTTCAGCTGTTCCGCCATGAAAACCCATTCCACAAAGCTCATATCATATAGTTTTTGTGCTGATATTAATGCCAGTATAGATTTATATTATATCCAATCTTCAGCTATGAAGTCAGCAGAGTGTTAGTAACTAGTAATGCATCATGTGCCCAGCGCTGCGTGACCCTGCTCTGTGACTTTACATGCTCTTCCATTTCATTGCTGAGTTGCTGCTGTTCCTAAATGTTTCCAATAATACCAGTTAACCATGGGATATCAAGCAGAGTTGAAATTTCACGAAGTGGCTCATTTCAAAGGTGCAAATTTGGCATCCTGTCACCTATCACAGTATCGCACTCTCAATTCAGTGAGCTCTTCAGAATGACCCATTTTTGTTTTTACACCAATGCTTTGTGTGTGTGCATATTTATATAGGTAGTTGACAAATAAAAATTGGACTGTGTCCTATGGTGTGACATAGAAATAGCATGAGAGAGGTCTATTTTCAATATTAAGTTTTTTTGTTTAGTTTTTTGCTGTTACACCATGGGACACAAAACCACTAATATATTTGCTTTTATATGGGTTATTTACTTATGTCCACTTATATAATTATACTATATCTACATATATCTATATTTAATTATTTATTTTTACTTTCTCAATTGGTTTTGTTCCACAGACAGAATTATGGAAAAACTGTCTCACTCTCAGCAGAGAGCATGATCAAGCCTATGGTTTCGAGTCTTACATAAATCAGACAAAAAAAAACAGAAATAAAGAAAAAGTGACCGAGGTATGTATTTCCCAGCTGAAAAGACCACCAGCATATGCTGTGTTTTGGATGCTTGTTTTCCCTCCAGGCTTTTTGACTACCTTAACCAACAATATTTTCCTGCTCAACCAACTTCACCAGTTACTTTTAAAGGGATAATTGACCCAAAAATTGCAGTTCTGTCATTTATAATTTTTTGTGTTGATTTAAACGACTTTCGTTCATCCATGGAAAACAAGAGAAATGTTTTGTTCACTTTCATTGCATCATTATTTCCTCATACAACAGCGAATGGTGACTAATATTTTCAGAACAGAATGTGTCCCGTGTTAACGACTGCTGGTGTCAAATGTCTTTTTGCCACATGGCAAATGCATGTTTGATGCATGCAAAAACAAAACGGGTAAAGAAATAAAACTAACTTAGTTTGTCAAGAAAATTTCAGTTCTTGATTTCTTCATGGTGCATTGTTGTCTGTGAAGGTTAGAGAGGGAGAAGCATAGATAGAGGTCTGAGGTTGGAGTCCCAGGTGCTGTGTGCGTGTGTGTGAGGTCTCTCATCCCCTCCATCAATTTTGCACAATGCCCCGAGGCAGCCATGGGACTTTGTGTTGCCTTCCTCCTCCTCTCCCTCCATTCCACCTCTTTTTTTTTTCTCTCCCCTCTTCAATTTGCTTTTCCACCACTCGTTCTCCCTCTTGCTTTCCATATTCAAGTCTTCATCTTAAACTTTTTCCACCCTCATTGCTTTGCCTTATTTCTCTTTTTCATTCTTCACAGAAATCACCAATAACTCTAGTAGAGGAAAATGACTCCTTTCTTTAATAGGTTGGATTGAGTAATTGCCTTCTTGATGCCACAATATTTTGATTTGAAGTTTTTCAGTCTGACAATAGCAGCAGTTTGTAAAGAATCAGTATATGTGACTCACATATAGCGCATGCTTCCGTAATTGGCATTTCTTTAAAATGAATGAGACAAAAAAAGCACTTAATTGCTTGAAGAATGACCTGTGTAACCCTGTTTCAGAAAGTCTACACACACACACAGCCTGGGATCCTGGGTCCTATTCATCTGGGAAAGAAGAGAGTTGTGAAGCTGTCGAGCACATAGACAGTGAACACAGAGGGGAACAGGTCAAGGCCACGGCTAGGACAGAGGGAGAAAGAGGTGGGTTTTTTTTTTACTTCAATCACCAGACCCTGTCTGTATGATGCTTCTATGGTTGCTTCATACATAGATCTGCCGTTTTTGTGAAATCTAGTGTGGACTCACTCAAGGGTGTCAAGGGGGTTTCTTTTCATGACTTTTGAAGCTTCTTGCTTCCATTTGAAAGTTTTCATTGTTCATCTTTTGAACAACTTGTGTTGTCAGCCCTCTTTAGTGTTGTTCTCAGTGGCCTATTCTAGATCTGTTGTCCTTCTCCCACTGTCAGTGAACCAGGCCCCGCGCCCACAGGCAGTGATGTTATATATTAGGTTTTATTGATAAAAATAATAATAATAATAAAAATCTTCATTGGGCGTTCATTGAAAACATAAGGAAAAATGTGTTCATAAATCTACAAAGGAATGAGGATACATTCTTTAATAATGTTGCTAAAAGGACTCTCTTTATGCTCAAGGCAGCATTTGTTTGATCAAAAATACAGTGAAAAATGTAATATTGCACAATACTTTTGCCATTTAATATCTTTTCTATTTTAATGCGTTTTAAAATTTGTATTTATTCTTGCGCTGGTATAGCTAAATTCTCAGCAAGCATTACTCCTGTCTTCAGTGTTACATAATCCTTCAGAGATCATTCTAATATGCCGGTTTCTTATGATCAGAGTTGAAAATAGTCGTGCTGCTTAATTTTCCACAATTTACAACATCTGTCAGTTTGGGCTAAAGGTCTGTTAATTTTATAGAGTAATCATTAAAGACTTGACCGTGACGTCTTGTAAACTAGAGCAAAATGATTCGAAAGCAGAAATGTAGTATGCAGCATCACATAAACAAAATGAAGAACCACAAACTAGTGCAGCTTTTGACACGGGGCCTTGTTTTCTATTCACTGTACGCGCTAATCAACCGTCAACATCTGCATGTGATCCACTGCTTCCTATATTGTGAATCCGTGCAAATACCTTTATGCCGCTTCTGTGCATCTGTGTAAACATGTGATATATCTGCACTGATGTGGCTTCTGTGCAGTTTATAAACAGCTCTAGACATATTCAACCATAATACAATTGGCTCGTAGAGGTTGCACTCTTTCCCAACTTTCTTTTTCTTCTCTTTCTCTATCTCACATGGCGTTCTCGCTCTGGATTGGCAGAGTGTTAATCCGAGGGTCTGGATCTGCTGCTCTAATCCCTGATGGAGTATCAGAGGGAGTCTCTCTTTAAGCTTGTGAGAGGCGTCTATGTGTTTGTGAGTGGGTGGATAGGTTTTAAACCCTCCCTAGCGTTTCCTGATGTTTAAATTAAGACTGCGGCACATACCTACCTTCTATGTCACTAAAACAACAGCCTGTCATCGTGGTTGGATTTTTTTCGAAAAGCAGGATCGAATGAAAGAGCCGGGGAAACGAAGAAAGAGAAAAGGAGCTGTAGAAGGACATAAACAAGCCATTGTGTGTCTGTGTTTTGCTAAACTATAGCTGCCGGGTTAACGGTTTCGCTCTTTCTTTCTCTCCATCCCCCTTTCCCTGTGTTAAGTTTGATTAGGTGACCACAGTTACATATTCCCCATTGGAGACGAAAAAGGGCAGCCGTTTCCTGTGAAAATAGAACGGGATACAAAGAGCTCTTTCAGGGCCTGGGCGGCCCGCTGCAGAGGCTCTTCCATGCCCCCAACACCAGCCTGCCTGACTCACAGAGACCCAGCCAGAGACTGACACAGGCCCCAGCCCAAACACACAACATTTCCACATCCTCCCAGCTTCTTACGCTCACTGACACCAACTATTAATACACCGAAGCAGAGTGTAGCTACTGCTTATTCAGAACAGATGAGTGGCAAAGCTGCAGTTTACATCAGGTATAATACGCAACATATATTTGTTGAAATTTTGTCATGCAGTTAATACCATACTTTTTGTGCATTACACAAAAGTGTACACATAAGTGCTGTCAAACGATAATATTTTTTATATTATTGACAGCACATATATATATATATATCTCTTCTGCACTTTAGATGTCAACAGCCACATAGCAACCAACTTAATTACCTTAGCAACATCTTGTCAACCTTTGCAGCAAATTTTGTAGGAGTACAAAACTGCACTGCTACAATTTATTTCAGAAACTGTAGAAATCCAGTAAATACTCAGTGTGCAGCATCCTGGATCGGAAAAGTCTGGAAGCGCGACAACACCTGAATAATAGTCATTTTTTGTCAGAACTTCTTGGACCATGAACGTTGCATGGATCTGCTTTCTTCCCAAACGTCCTGTAGAAAAAGTGAGGTTTCAACTGAGCTAAACGCAGTTGTGACCAACCAAGCAGATAGATCAGATAGATCTTTGTGAAGACTTTCACGTCTTTAAACAAACGCTCATCACCATTCAGAGACCAGTTTAGAAATCTTAGTGTTTATGAGTGAAAAACACAAGCAAATGTTTATTAGCTGTGTTAAGGCCCTCTTCAATGAATCACACCCATTGTATGTTAATACGCCCATAACTGAATTACTGTGACAGCAGCCAGCCATATTTAGTTCCCTGTGCTTGGCAGTTGTCCCAAAGGGAGAAGAAGGACAGTCTGCCTCATAAGAGCTCTCCCCCATTTAGACTAGAGGTATGACAAACAAACCCAATGGATGTTTATGCTAGGAAACGTCAGATGCAATACTATATATAGTCAAAGCTAAGTGACTCATGACAAATCAACAGATGTGGATGCTTTTGACCGATAAATATTCCGTTCTTTGTGTCCAATGAATCAGCCGAATGGCTATTTTTCGTCAGCGGGTAAAATGTTTCCCACATAAGGCCTTTGTCAGACTAACACGTCTACTTTTGTTTTTTTTAGCAAAGGGCCTGATTCCTCTCATTAAGATTGCGCTCTTATCGAGAACAAACGGTCGTCAATATGGCCACACTCGAGCGTCAGATCTCCTGCGCTGAATATCAGTTGGTCTGGTGAGCCGAATCTGGGTTGGAGGAGTTTTAAAGGCACGAGGAACGTTTGAGTGGCGTATAAAAGCGCTCTCTCTCCCTCTCTTTCTCTCTCTCGCCTTGATCTTTTACTGTAACACACCATCTGCACATCTGTCGCACGACATTAACACTGCCCGCCAACACGGTCTGTTTGTCCTATTCTCTATATCCTCTTCCATTCTTTAAAGGTTAATAGAAAAATGTTTGCCACAAAAGGTGCTGTTATGAAGAATCGGGCCTCGCTGCAGGAATGAGAGTAAATATGTCTCGGAGCCCTTCGGGATGGCTTTGGACAGGGGGGTTATTGCAGAAAATTCCTAGGCATTTGTTCTCGAGTGGATTCGCCGAACAACCGCATGTTGCAGCTAATGTGGGTGTGAAAGCTGCAATCTGCCAACAAAAAACAGTTTTAGTGGGTTAAAGCCTTTCAGCATTTGAGAACGCACTTTAGTGGTCAAAGGGTCTTGTTGGTAAGGAATGTTGCTTTATTATTGGTGAAAATGTAGTGAAATTTCTTTGAAAGGAATGATCAAAGTTTTCTTATAGCATAGGTAAAAGAAAGAGCACACGAATCTGGAGGTGTCAACAGGTTGACCTCAATAGCGACGTATACAAATACTGTATGTATGCGTATATAAAATCTTATAGAGGAAAAACGTCTGTCTGGATGCTTTCATGTTTGTGTTTTTGTTTGCCTCTCTGTAATTGTGTCACTCTAGGAGACTACTTTGGTTTTGATGGAACTGCATTCAGCTCTATATTAAGGCTGTGGGACTGGGCCGCTTTGGTGGAAAACACGCGTTCCCGAGGGACCGACGTTACCATGAGATCCTACCTGGAACAATGTGATCGGCCACGGGGCTGCCTGCCTGCCACTCCGCCCCCATCCAACCCTAGGTATCAGCCGCAGGAAGTCCCACACAGCCACTTCCTGTTGAGCTCACAAACAATGGTCATTGTCGCTAGCTGATATGGTGTGACCTCAGCTCCGTCTGCCATGCCTTGCTAACCATAAATCGTCCACCTTTAAACAGCTTGAATGGTGAAAGATTGACGAGACCGCGGCGCCGAGGAGCGCAAACAAAAACAAAATGGGACAAAAAGCTCAGCTTGCTCAGAACGTGTCCAGGTCGTAAACAGGGTTGTTTGTCCGGGGGTTTTCACTTTATCACGCGGAGTGGAAGTTATCAGATGTCTGCAGAATCACAATGTGCGCGAGTTGTTCTATTGTCGTGCGCAAGTTCGTTTCAGAGCTGGGGATTGGTGGATTTTACATTGAGAATTGACAGACCGGATTGGGCATGAAAGAGTCACTGCATGTTATCTGGCTGTGAACGGGAGGGTATGGACGGTAGGGTCCAGTAAATGTTTCACATAGATGCATTTCCCGCTGCTCGCAGTGTGTCGCAACTTTGGGGTCAAGGCAAGATCACATAACATAGAGTGGGTTCTAAAAGCTTGAAATCAAATTGTAAATCGATTTTAAACATGGAAGCAGAAGGTTTCAGGATTTTTGGAAAATCTAAAAGAATTCAGATATGAAATATGAATTTCATAGCAAAATCATGTGTTTTTCTTTTCATAAGACTTTTAGTTATTTATTTAGTTGACTTTCCATATTTATATATATATATTCATTATCTAAAGGATTGTGAAGTTTCTTATGGAAGTTTCTTATTGTTATTATTTATTATTATTATTATTCCACTGGAGAAGCACCATGGCAGATTTTAAACAGGAACGATTATAAGGGGTTTTTCTAAACGTAAACAAATAAATTAAACACATTACATATATTTGAAATGATTTAGTTATGTAATTGATTTTTAACAGTTTGATTTGATTGATTGATGCCCTGAAGAAAGTGCTTAACAGATCTGTTTGTTCATTTAAGTATTTTATTGCGTAATTATAAGTGAAATGGTAATGAAATGAATTTAAAAGAAATTCATCCTTTTCTTATAGCATAGATAAAACAAAACAGTGACGCATACAAATACTGTGTGTGTATGTATGTATGTATTTATATATAAATATATAAAATACTGAATAGAATAATGACGTCTTGTTTTATAAAACAATTTTTGGTAACATTTTATTTTAATGTTTAAACTATTATACTAACGATAAACAATACCCTAAGCCAAACCCTAACCATACACTAAGTACATGCAATGCTAAATAATAGCACTAAATACTTAAATATATAATTACGCTGTAACAAGGACACCTTAAAATGAAGTGTTGTCCAAGTTTTATTTCTGCATTTTTAATAACACTCAGGCTTTTGGGACAATTATAATTTGTTGTTATTTATATAAACAAAACAACTTTATTAAATTCGAAAGAAGCTTTTTTCACTGGAACTCTCAGACTTTTGAGACTATAAGAACAAGAATAAAAATAAGAATAATAGGAGGAATACCATTAGTTGGAATAGAACAACAACATTGCAATAAAACTTAATTTAACATGCACTCTCAGACTTCAGGAAACGTGTTCTTCGTCTTCCTCTTATTATTGTAATAAATTATTTGAAATAGTCATTTTCACCGGATTTCATCGGACTCTCTTCGGTATGTTCACAGCCAGAATAGACGCTGCAGAAGAGTGTGTATCTCTTTTGCAAACTGCGAAACTCCCAGCCCCCCCCCCTCAAGTCCCTCTTTCTGTACACGGCAGCTGCTGCCTTGATGCTTATGGGGATTAGACACAACTCTCACACAATCTGTCTCTCTGTCTCTGCTGCTCCCTAATGCAGACATACAGGGTTGTGGGGCTGCTGTTTTACCTGGAAAGGTGAGGTATCGTTTTAGTGGTGGCGTTCGCTTTTTCGCACGGCATTAGTAGTCCGTTCCTAAGCCGTGGCTGACTACCGGACGGCGCGTGTGAGAAAATGTGAGCTTGTTGTGGGTCCGTTCACCTTAGGTTTTGCATGAGCTCGTGTGCGTTGCATGTGTGCGTGTGTAATTTTGTCTGAGGGAAGACGGTTTAGGTTGATTGAGTTTTATCCCACCGCCAGCAAGAATGTGTCACATTTTGACTTCTCTGTTGTGCGCACAGAGCGGTCTTGTCACTTGCCCTGTGTGCGCGCGAGAGAGAAAGCGAGTTTTTGCGCTCGCTGTCGGCTTTAGTTATTAGTCACTCACTCTATCAAGAGATGCTTTCTCCCCCCTCCAAATGATTCTTTAGTAATAAAGCTTTAAGCAGACAGCTGTAAGCTGGAGACCAAATACACCCATATATTAAACATCTCCCAGGCTGTTTGATATGGGCTGATGAGAGACTGTCTGCATTTGTATCCTCCTCTCTAAATCCCTTCAGCATTAATCACTGTGCCTATAACACAGATAGGCTATTTAGATATAGAAGAAAAGCAGACTGGAAGATTACCAAATTCCCATCTTATCGTCGGTGAAGACAAATGGGGGTCCCAAAACTCGCAAGACTTTAAACTACAACAAATAATATAGAGAATCCAATAATGAACCCCCAAAATGAACATTGCAGCAAGGGCATTTATAACAATGTGAGACAAATATTGTTCATTTCCTGAATTCACTTACTAGGAGAACCTGAAGCGGCTGCCTTTGTGCTGGGATGGTTGTTGTTTCATTTTAATAAAGCCGTTCAGTCAAACCAGAGCTGATTTATTATGCTAAATATCATTGAAAAAGACAGCTGACTATCTTGACTGTTTTTCAGGATTTGATCTCCTCTCTGAAGAATTCTCCTACAGTGTAACTTGAGATGATAGTACATATAACGGTGGCAGAACTTTACAGGACAAAATGTACAATTTTGATAACTCTGTATGTCATGTTAATGTACCAACCTATTCGAGCAATCACTTTAATGCAGTGACTGATAATAAACTAAGCCAATCATAATTTTGACAAAAAATTAGTGTGTAAAAAGTATACACATTGCTTTGTTAAATACTTTTTTAATATCATTTTAAGATAATTTGTCCATTTTTACTTTAGTCTTCCTTACACTATATAAATTACATTTTCAATAATTTATAAAAATGATATAATAATAATAATATATATTGTAATTGAATATGGTATGCTAATACAGTTAACCAGTTAACATTATTTTTCATTACAAATATATATTTTATATTATATTTTCTTATCAATAGTTATATATTCCTCACTCTCAGATAAAAAAAAAACAAAACAAGAAAAGCTGTCTTTGGGCAGTACCTAAAAATGTCTAAAGGGTGCAAATTATTCCCTAAATGGTACATGTTAGTAACTAATTGAAAACTTAGTATTAATAGATAAAAAAGTATTCTTCCTTAAAAAAAATCAAGTTTTTAGCATCATGATACTTTTACTATCCAAATCCGTTTCGTTTTTATTTTTAAAACGGCACCCTTCTGTATTTTTGTTTGCATTCTCTTACGATTGTTTAACAGTTGGTGGCTTTCTGCGAGGAGAAGCGGCGTAGATCATTACAGTCTGCTGGACGGAAAAGCAAAATGAATTCGAAGAGTTAATCGAGGGCGTCTCTGGCCGCAAGAAATTGAAGGATTAGTTCTGGCCAGTTTGTCGGGATGGAAAGCGCTGATACGGCTCGGCCTCAACAGGACGCAGGATGCATAACTTTGCGAGTCTTTTTAAGCTGTTTCCTTCATACTTTTGCTCGGAATAGAACAGACGGATCCGTGTTTCCGACGTGGCAACGAGCTATACATGACTGCGCACGAGAAAGAGGGTCCTGTCAGCGAGCGATTCGCTACCTGCCTGCAGTAAAGCTTTCCCACCGCTAGAGGTCACTTCTGACTATTTCTGAGCACTGCGTAAAAATATCCTCTCAAGCCGCTCAATGTGATTTACATGCTGTACCTACATGCCTTACATGATATGCTATAAATACACATGCATGTATCATAAAATATAATATGCGCCAGATTAGATGCGGTTTATTAACGGTGCAAGACAAAATTCAAAAATGCTATAATGAATGGTATTTCCCTCTTGTCAAGAGAACTACTCTGTAAAGATTAAGCATTAGTTTTGTCTCTGATATGCTGCTATGATATAACTTGTAAGTTATGTGTTGTTCTTCTTATTTGACTTGTGCTGCATTCACTCTGAACTGAATCGCCTAGAAGCAGCCTCGTTGTTGTTTCGTGAAGCCCAAAGCATAACGAAAACACCTCAGTTATGCTTGCTTTCTTTTTTTAAACCTTGACTTTCCTGATCCTCTAACAACACGGGATGCCTTTTCAGCTGACACACGTTAACCAGTCGTTTGTCTGTTTTCTTGCGAGAAACGTCAGGGGACGTTTTAAATGCCAACACTGGCCTTCATTTTGAGAAGAAAATAGTCTTCGCACAATCAACGTTTATCCGAATTTAAAAGCTTCTTCATTACGCGCTGAACTGTTCAGGGTTCAAGTTCAATGTTTAAATGTTTTTTTTTTTTTTTTTTTTAAGTGGGTCTCTCGATTACAGCAAACGTCTGCATTTGTCAATGTAAGCAAGAGTTATAATTGTCTAACGAAAAGTCGTAATTGTCTGATATATTTTGCATTTATTACTAAATGCGTGAAAAGCCTATTCACACCTTTGCCGCTCAGCACTGCGCACGCGTACTTGAGGCGCAAGCCAAACTTCTGCCAAAACACAACTTGCATCAAACAGCGCCTAACTGATTGTTGGCTCGTCAAATAAGACGGTGAAGTTAAAAAAAAGCAATTTTAATCACAGAATAAACCTGAGCAAAAGCTCCATGAAATGCAATGTTTCACTCAAATAATAAATTGCATCAAACGCGGACCTTATTAAATAATCCACGGATGTTTGTTTGCATAGATGAAATCAAATCGGTAGCAAATTTCATTTTAGGAATCAAACGTGCACATTTGTCTCATGGCTAATTCTGAAAATAGCCGTTGTGATTTGTTTCCTTTTAAGCGAAGCCGTTATATTTTTATAAATAAATGACCAGTGATTGTAAATGTGAATGCTAGCATATTTATAATAAACTGAAAACATTTGCCTACAGAAGCGCGTTTTGTGATATAGGTGCCCCGGCGCGTGACTTGACAGGTGAATTAAAACAAACTGGGCGCGTGTGGAAAACTGCTGCTGCGCGAGGCGCGCGAGGAACACCTGTGCGCCTCCCTGCGCCACCGGCACACAGGTATAAAGCATTTACCCACCCCGTGACAGTAATTTCAGCCAGTATTAGAGAGGTAGGTAGGCTGCCACGCCAGTGTCGCTCGCGAGGGAAGACGACATGATGGTTAGTGACATTTTTAAAGCGCTCGCCCTGCGTGTGCGTCTCGATAAAAGGCAGCCGAAGGGGCTCGCGCCGAGTAGACCCCATTAAAGAGGCGTTCAAGAGCGGTTGAGGACAACTGTGCGTTAGCAACAAAGTGTGTCAAAACTGACCTAAACGCAGTCTTCGAGCGCGGGGTATGACTCGCAGCCCGGCGTTTAGACGGGAATATCCGACACTACCTGACCGAGAAACTCTCTTCTAAAGCTCGCGAAGCGCAAACCGTCGTGTCGCGATGCGCCTCAGGTAGAGCGCGCGCACACTAACCGCTTTGAACTGCGCGAAGAGCTTTAGCCAAGCCCAGTGTGTTGGATTTTAAACGGTCCAGTTTTGACACGTTTGCTTTGCTCAACCGAGTATCGGCGCTAAGGTAACCTCTCTTGGCTCAGAGCCCGTTGTTTAGAACACGAAACAAATTGACTTCTCCTCCCCCAAGTCTTTGCCTTTTGTAATTTGCTCTGGCGTTGTTGTTGTGTGTGTGTGTGTGTGTGTGTGTGTGTGTGACCAGCCCTGGGATTTCACCTCGTCCTTGAGAGACCAGCGCAAATCAACCCAAATAAAACATCCCGACCCTGTTCACCTCTCCCGGAGGGTCGCTCTCCTTCGAGACACGTGGACGAAGCGGCACGCAGCGTTAGGTGAGTGGATCGAGACCGCGTTGAACTTTAACTTGTGATATGTGCGCGTGTTTTTGGTGTTCGGCGCGAGCGCTCGCGGAGCCGCGGCTCGCGTGACCGCCTGTTGTGGAGCGGCGTTAACGGGAAGGAGCTCCGCGATCTCTCCCTCTCTCTCAGCCCGCTGTTGCGATCTTTCCCCTTTCCGTAGTCGTAGTAATCCAGCTGGGGATTAGAGCGCGTTTCCCTCCAATCATCGGCAGCTCGATCGTTCCTGAATCAGACCGCGGCAGATCTCCATCCGAGCGCTGTCAGTTTTCACCGTTCTCCTCAGCTGAGAATGGATGACTTTTCATTTAGCCGCTGTGCGTACGCGCGCGCACATGCATTTATTAAAGTCATATATTTCGTGCAAGTTCGAAGAGTTAATGAAACGTATCCTCTGCGAGCCCAAAGGCTGTTCATTGTTTTGGAAGTGAAATTAACGCAAAAATAAAATTATAATGCATTTTGTAGTGTTGTAATTTTCAAATGAATATAAATCTGTTGTAAAAAAAACTAAAACTATAAGACAGATGTGCAGTGGTCAGTAGATAAGCACTCATGATAAGTTATGTAGTCCGAGTGGTAAACAAAAGTGGCTTGCTAATGTGCTTTTGGAGTAAATTTCTGACATTTTTTGAAAAACAAGTTGATGTTTATCCTGTTAAGAAAACGATTATATCCGCAAACCCATCTGAAAATCACTTAATCGTAATTTGGGGAAACATCGTTTCAACGTAACAGGCTCTGTGTCATTTAAAGACACTGATATCATTTGACTTTATAACATGAAACTCCTCTCGATTTTTACACCCCCCATCATTTCGTGATTTCAGGGATGCCCTGTACAACGTCTTCTACGTGCGTTTTTTTTTCCCACTCGCAAATTTGACTCGCACAGAAAACGTATGATTTTTAAAAATATTTCAATGGCTCTTAATGATGTAAAACAGATCGTGGTGAACTCCATAAAATCCAGCTGCTGAGTTCACACATAAATCTAATGAAAAATTAACGCTGACTTGTGTGGAGAGGAGAGAAGTAATTTGCTCGAGTAAGTCATATATTACTGTGTTGGCTCTAATGCGTTGGTGATTGATTTCGGTGTTCACGAATTCATAAACGTTGTGATAAAGTAGTCAGATAATCAACTGGTGTGATTTCTATAATTTATTATAAGAATAAAATGTAATGTAATGGGAAGACAAGGGCTCAGCGAGCAAAAGGGAAAAAGTTCCTATGAGTTCTGATAGAAATCCACCATGATTTTTGCAGTTTTGTCATTGAATTAAGCTTTTCTTTTTAGTGGGGTCACGCTGAATGCACCGAGGCTGTTCCCTTTTTGGCAAACGTTTATTAACACTTTAGTTGGAGTGAGTTTTGGCTATTACCCACAAAGCCTTGCCTCATAATTCCGTCATAATTTGCATAATGAGTCTCTTTGCCCTCATTTTTCTCTTTTCTCTCTCTTTTAAGAGAGAATTTGTGCTTCTTCATTCAAGACCTCTCTGACTTTATTCTGAATGAATTCCTCACTGATAAGTACATAACCAGACATTTAGTTCTTGGATGTTGTTGTTTTTAATATCACAACTCCAACAGAAAGTCCCATTTAAAAAACCAAAACCGCTCTTTGAAAATATCATGCCGTAAGAGTTATTTTAGGCCATGTTAGTCTCAGAGTTTCTCCATATCTCCACACAGAATCAGGGATTGGTTTCCGATTGCAGGGAGGGAGAGAAAAATCACTGTGCATGCTCTCTCTCTCTCTCTCTCTCTCTCTCTCTCTCTCTCTCTCTCTCTCTCTCTCTCTCTCTCTCTCTCTCTCTCTCTCTCTCTCTCATTTATTCCTTCATTCAGATAGATAAATTGGCATAGCTCTTCAGATTATCAACTGGTTCGGTGAATACATTGCTTTGGCACAACAGCATTATAGACCAGGTATGGTTCTTATCCCTAAGGCCACATCTGGAATGACACTCAAAAAAAAAAATCATGACTGTTTGACTGAGTGTAACTCAATAATAAAAAGGAAAGCATACAGAACAAGGAAAGTTTTGAGTGCTTCCTAGGGGGAATTTCTACAAGCCAGAACTTCTTTTTTTTTTTTTTTTCTTTTTTTTTATGTGAAACTCAAAAAGAGAAGTTTTGAATAATGCACAAGCTGCTCTTTTCCATGCCATTATAATGAACAGGGACTGAGAACTTGTTTGACGGCTGAGATTGCTATGTCATTTTAAAAACACAACCCTGAGCTTACGAAAGAAGTTCAGCTCGTCTCTATACTTTTTTTTTTTTTTTTTTTAACGTCTGAATAACCCATTAAAGTGACTCGTTTTCTGAAGTTATTCGATGGTGAAAAATACGTCGTTTTGTATCAGAGGGTGAGTAAATGATGTCAGAATATTTGTTCCAGGCCAAACCGTCTCGTTTAAAAGCATAGTGACCCTCAGGAACACAAGAATAGATCAGAATCCTTTTCACCCTCCGCATCTCCTCTGTTGTCCGTTTTGAACTGTGTGTTGATCACAGGACAGGAAATGGTAAACAAATTCTTCAACATGTGGCGGCCTGCTAGAGCATACTTTTCCATTTCTCTCTCTCTCTTCAGTATGAGCGAAAAGCTTGCACTTCCTCCCACCTCTCTTACTTACTCTCTTTCCCTCTCTATCCCGCTCCAACAAGCCAGCAGGAAGATAGTGCTAGCAGATCTTGGACTACGCTGAATAGCATTTGCCAAGACATATGAATTATAAGGCTAATGGGCTTAAAAGGCTTGTCTTAACATTGTCTCTACTTAACCATGCAGAAGCTGGCTTATAGAACAGCAGAAATAGATTGGGAACCGAAATACCCCAATTTTGAGGTCAGGATTAGAATGGATGAAAGACACTAAGTTTCTTTACGAAAGCATAAAATATTCAATTGTTGGCAAATTGAGAAATATCTCCCCCCGCTGCTCTCCTCTGGCGAGCCGTCTGCCAAGTGCATTGTGATTGTGTTTTGACATACAACTGATGTGATTCTTCTCATAACCGCAGAATCTGGGACAGGTCGTCATTATCATGAGGGGTGGAGGGAAAAAAAAACACAGCGAGAACAAAGTAACTGAGTTTCTGGGCTCAGATTGTGCAGGCAGCCCAGCAGCGAAGCACTGGCCATGTGTTCGGGCCGTCGCTCTGGTGGCTTTGGGCCGGACATCCGCACAGCGGCATGTGACCCGTGATGCTCTGACTCCCTGCCCCAGTTCGGCGCCCGTACGGATCTCTGATTGGATGCGCGTACATCTGTGCCTTGCGCTTATTGGTTCTATGCGCTTGCTGAACTCTTTCTAGTGGGGTCCAGTGTTTGAGTTTAGTTGGATGGGATCTGAGGATCATTCCTGGCAGTTCCAGTTGTGTGGCAGGTCAGCTGCTTGCCCCCCTCCCCTGCCCTCTCTCAGCACTTCTGAATAAATGAGCTATTCTGGGACATGCAAATATCCAGAAAGCTGGAGAAGTCTGTGGAATATGTTTGGTGAACTTTTTTTTTTATTTTTTATTATGACGAGTTTGACCTTTCACTACCCTTGTGTGTGAACGGATCAACCTTGTGCAGATGTTTTAATTATTCATCAGGAAGTTTACACAAAGTTTCTCTGAAATAAAGGCGTTTTCTTTTCCAGTAGCCAAATTACAAAGTTGTTTAAAAGTAATAATAATAGAATGATGGACTCCTGGTCGCCTTAGAAACGTGAAATGTGTTAAGACGGATTTTTATGTATGTTATTATTAGAAACTTGAATAGGTAAGTGACCTTACAACAAATCTCACTAATTTAAGAGTAACAAAATTGATGTGCGTTTTTTTTTTTTTTTTTTTTTTTTTTTTTGCATGTGCGTGCATGTTTTGAATCCTGAAGAAAGTGTGAGAACTTTTTCTGCCCACATACTGTACTGAAAAAAAAAAAAAAAAAAACACTTACGCAATTATCAATTACTAATGAATGACACCTACTTCTCAGGAACTGCATTTATGTTTTGTCACATTTGTGAAATTATTTGAGGATATACTTAATTTTCTACTCATTTTTTTTGGTGTTTATGTTTGTGTATTTATTTCAGATAATCCTGCTCCTAAGTGGCACACAAAACAAACTACAGTTGGTTAGTTGCTTCACATGTCGGTCCGATGTCCTCTTCCCGTCTAAGCGAATGGCCAGGATAAACAGTAATATGGACCAGACCTTGCGCAAGTGCGTTTATCGTTTGATTGGTTATCAATAGTCAACTCCGAGCTCTGTGTGAGTCTATCTGCTTCTGCTAAAATGTTTGCAGCAGACAGCGTTTGGTGACTGTCCTCCTCTATCACGCAGAAACACTTAAAGGGTTCTCGTTTGAAAGTGGATGTGTGTGAGGCCTGGGTTGCCTTGACACTTTGATCAATCAGGAATAAATGAGAGGGCACGCTTCTATCACTCTGAATAATAATGACGAGCATTTGTCGTTTGAAAGCTACAAGCAAGTGTTCCTGAATGCGTGTCGAGAGTTGATGCTCTTCGTCACAGAGGCCAGGAACATTTTAAACCTTTTACAAAGATTTTGTTAACTTAATTGATCTGCTCGTTTATTTATTTCATCTCCGTTTTGTGGTGTCAGATTTGCGACGCTCGAGTTTGCTGAGTGCAGCTCATCTCATTGTGCCTTTTCTAAACTGATTGTTCTCGTGGTCTTTCGGGATTTCAAGGTTTCTGCATTCCTCCTCTAATCTCTGTCCTTAACCACCACACTCGGAGTCATCTCGCTGCATAACTCAACTATTTCGTTTAGGGAAATTAGTACGTTCCCGCCGACCCTGTCTTTCATCGTTTGCCGTGGTGCATATTTAAGTCCGTTCCTGGGCTTATTTTCCTAATTGGTGGCCTGTACTTGCTCAACACCGATTGCCTTTGATCATCTCAGATCATTACGTTTACCTCATTAATTTGCTCAATCCAGTTTTTTTTCCCCCCTCCCCTGTTGAGCCAAATTTAAGGGCCCATGTAAAAATTGGATTAATAATACATTTTATGAGCCAAGAGAAAAATCAGCTCCCTTTGTGGTCTCTCTCCGTCTCTCTTGTCTTTCTTCTTACCCGCTGATTGTGTTTCCCTAGTGTGAAAGACACAAGCCAAACAATGCTTGATGAAAGGACACTCTCTGCGTTTGTTGCTGTTGACCTGAATCTAGTCTGAAAGGAAGCCACGGACAGGGCGGAGAGGAATGAAGATACAGGGAGGAACGGCATGGCGCTGTTTGCTACGTGTGCTTGAGAAAGTTGCTGATTAGATCCCTGGTGCTGATGGCGATCATGTCGAGGGAGGATCTGTGTATTCTGTGTGTTGAAGACACTTTGTGATCGGTCTGACCCTGCGCTCAGACCCTTCTCTCCAGCTCTGTGTGGACGTGTGTCTTGTATGGATGTGATGAGTTGAAAGTAAAACATCAAATACAATTTGACACTATTTACTTTCGTAACATGGTGCTTTCGTGCACCGTTCTGTGCACTTTTATCCTGAAAGGATTGTAACGAAACATTGATTATGCATTTCTAGATAAGGCAATAGGTGTTTTTATATAACGACTTGTGACTGATTAACAAATTTCATACACAAAAGAAAAAACTGTAATTAGCAAAAAGCAGCAATTATACAAGTGCATTTAGGTATGACAACATATAATTATTATTCAGAAAAATTCGTTTATAATATTTATTTGTGCAATCAATCTAAAATAAATGTTTTTGTTTACACAATATATGCGTGTATATAAATATATAAGATCCAAAAATGGCATAATCTTTACTTGATGATTTTGACCCCTGTAGTGTATTTTGGCTATTGCTACTTAAGGCTGGTTTTGTGGTCCAAGGTCACACTTATAAAACATCTCACCAACTACAAGCCAAACAGTCGTGTGTACATTGTGTGTCTTTAAACTCTACCCGTTCTTCATCACAATAACTCATTCTCTCGGTCGTTCCATTTCAAGTGCCATCAACAGCCCCTTTATTTTTCAGCACTCAACTCCAGAACCTTTTGCTCCATCCTGGTTTATAATGCCAACTTTCTTGATGATTAAAATAAAGTCTCAACCTTGCTGAAAATGCCATTTCATGACTGTAACAAGCAGCGTTGGAGAGAACGTTGTAGAAATAAGTTTGATATTTCATCACTCTCTGTCTTTGTCTACCACCTCTTCATCTTTATCTCCTGTCGCTTATCCTCTTTTTTGTGTTGTCTTTATCTTCATTTTAGTCTTATATCCATGTTCTCTTGTCTTGAAATGTGTGCATTTGCCTCCCACACTTCTACCTTAAAAAGCCTCAGGCCTAACACTTTTGACAAAGATACATGTAGACTTTAAAAGCAAAGAATTCATCATATTTATTGTCTCGCTGCCAAATAGGGCACAAATAATCCACTGCAATTAGGTGTTTGTGGCATGAAAATTGGATTTTCTCTCTCTTATGAAAACGCATATTCCAGAACACCATTGTTGATTCTGAATTCCAGCAACGACAAGAGAACAACATGCCAGGTTGATTTCACACAACCATCTGCATATAGAGGCCGTAGGTAAATATAGATCTGTATCTTCAGTGCACACTTTGTTTTTACAGTATTGAGGCCGTTATTGTCCTTCCCATGTGGCCGTGTACGTATCAATGTGACTGAATCTCACAATCCATGAACTGATGTCTCAGCCAGCGTATAAAGGAGAAAGGCTGTCTTTGTCGAGAGGCGTTTATTGTCTTCCAACCCAGAACAAGCAAGCAAACAAACAAAGTCGTGAGGCATCTATTGAGCAGATTGCAAGCGCACATGATTTAGTCTCAAGGCTTTGGGCTTTTATGTCCACATGATTGTGTGCATCTTCATATTGTTTGGTTTCAGACGTCTTCCATTATCATATAGATAACTGAACATTGTTACTTGGATATGAGAAGCTGCGGCTAATGTAATGTCATCTCTTGGCGTGCGTGTCACTTTTTCCTCGCTTTTATGATCCTGTCTTTCTACTTTATGGGAAGATTGGAGACCAGAGAAAAGGGGAAAAATACTATGGATTTTTGCACTCAATAAATCAATGACCTACTTTGGTATTTTGCAAAACCTTGCTTATTTTTCACATGCCCGTGGGGGTCGTTCTGTTTATTTTGCTCTGCGTGTGTGTGTTTCTGTGAGTGTGTATGCCATCGTTCAGATCCCAAGAGAGAGTTTCAGATCTATACTCATTGGCCGGTTGCAGCGGTCGAGCTCGAGTTCACATCTGATAGCGAGTGTCTCCTGACCACTGGTCTGAGACCATCGCTGCTGTTGACGCTACATGATTTCAGTCAGGTTTCGGATTTTGCACTGGTCTTGGGTCAGTGTAACAGGATGACCTACTGTTTACCCTGAAAGTCCTCCAAGTGTGTAAAAGCACTCGCTGTTCTCACTTTGTACAGTGTTTGGTAACAGTTTTGCTCTCTGACCCCAGTGTATCCAAAAACAATAGCAAAGTGGTTAATTACATGTTTTTGTAAATCAATTCCCGGATCTATTCATTTTAATTTGTTAATTAAAAAAGAAAATGTACATATCTATGGATGTTTTTTGTTGTTGTTTTGAGTTTTTTTTTTTTTTTGAATCCCTTAATAAAATACTAAAATAATGCCATTAAGTATTTTATTAATTAGATGATTTGACCTTTCTGCAGTGAAGTTCAGACTGCAAAATGGTGTGAAAATAAAAAAAATTAAGCATTTAATTTATGTGGTTTATTTTATTTATTATTTTATTTTCAGAGATAATCCATGAGTTGGTAAAAATGCTTAAAGTATATTATAAATTATTATAAATGTATATTTTAGATACATTTCACACACACAAACATGCACAAACACACACAGACAAAATTTAATTTTAAATATAATTTATAATATATATTATTTAATTTATATATTTACAAATGTATATTTATACAAAATATATTTAAATATATTAATAAGTGAAATAATGTATTCAAATTAATATAAAATAATTTTTTGCAAAAGACTTTTGTAAATGCATTTTACAATGTTGTTTTTCTTTTACTTTATTGTGGGCAGTACCATTTGTTACTGACCCAAAGAAACTCTATTTAAACCGAGAAGTGTGAATTTTGTTCCACTTGTGTAACTTAAAAAAACCCCACACAAATTTTAATTGGGTTTTCCCGAATACTGTCCCCATCTGCCACTTTTCTTCAAACCTTCACCAAACTCCCACCATTCGTTTAGCCGTTGTTGCTATGTTTGGATTGGTCGGGATGTTTAAACAGAGAAATGTTTTGATATCAACCTACAAATTTCTTTCTTCTGGCCGTTATCTGCATATTAAGCTGCCTATATTGGAGGAAACATTTAAATATCGATAAAAAATCTGCATCGAATCAAGCCTTTGTTCTGTGATGCAGTAGAAATGTGAAACTCCTTGATAAATATGTGCCCTGCTTTGTCTTGCACTGTAAAGGAATTCTCTGTAGCTTATGGAGTGCATGATGTTCCATTCCATGAAGTTTGATCACGCATTCTTTTAGCTGTTACTGATATAATACGTGGAAGTATTTGCTGATACTTGTGTGTTTGTGCATGTTCTTTGTCTGTCGCTTTATTGAGCTGTGTGTGTGTGTGTGTGTGTGTGAGTGCACAAGAGCCCCTCTGCCTGAGAGCGTCCCTCTGATCTTCCCTGTGCGTTCTCTCACTTTCAACATCTTCCCTTTCTTATGGAAAAGAGCCAATTAGAGTTGTGTCTGTTTGTTTAAAACAAAATGGCTTTTAATTAGTCTGATCAAAACCTCACTTCTGTAGGCCCCGGGATCCACTTTGTAGTTCCCCTCTAGATTGCAGATGGTTTTGATGCTGGCTGATAGGACAGGAAGACAATCTGATGGCTTTTAATGAATGCTCTTACTTTTGTCTGCCTGTACCTTTCTCTTTTTCCTTTTTCTTTCTGTCTCTTTTGTTGTATTGTTCCCGGACCCTCCCCACTCCCCCCCAAACCGCCTGCCCCGTGTTCTGTCGTTTTCAGAAAGGCCACTGCTCGTTGCGCTCCCACCCGGTGTCCTGCAGCTGGGGATTGTGGGTAAATGTGGATGTGACCTCATCCTCAGGTGGTGCCTGTGGGGCCTGCTGCTCCTTATAGTCCTGCTCTTCTGTCCTTAAGAGACTTCATGCAGACATAATACAGGCTTTCATTAAAGGGCGTTTGGGCCAAGGGCGAATCTGCTTCTCGGAGGCTTCTGTCAAAGGAACCTTATCTATTATGAGAGAGTCTTTATCTTACGCATTTTCTCTGGTGCCCTCTGTACTGTTCGAGTGGAACAAAAGAGCTCTTTGCTTGAGAAAGTGAATTTATTTCTGACATTGTGGTCATTGAACTCGGCCCTCTGTGAATTAAATTGCCCCAGTTGTGCTCCAGGGATCATCTCCGTGTTAAACGTGGTCTCGTCACCAACTGGGATGTTTATTATGTTGCATTGTGTCTAGTGTACAAACCAGTGATATTTGGTCATTTTGTGATCAGCCCATCACCGTGTATGATTATTCTATTTAGGTGAAAATGTACAAAAGGCTTTATAAGCGAAGTAAGAAATCCACTGACTGCAATGCTTCCACTTCATTCTATTCACTTCATATTCTCTGTCCGATTCGCAGCAAGCACATACAAGCAGAGGGAAAATGTCAATGCTTTTGAAAGGCAATATAGATTAATGACTAATAAAGTATTACAGAAGAAACGGCAATTGTTTATCAGTTATACAACAAAAGTTGCGAAACAGTTAAACCTATACAGCAGTTTTAACACGCATCTAACTTACAGTACATATACAGTTCTTTCAATATCACCATCAAACCGAAAAACCCCACATGCGTCGATCTCTAGCACAAGCAAGATATTGTTCTTGATGGATGTTGTTTGCTTAGGTGAGTGGGGCAGGTGTGTTATCTCTTCAGAAGTAGGGTTTGGATCAAACTGACATTCAGGGTGCAAACATGAGGCATCTAATCAGTCTTGCTCAGGTCAAACTGGGCTTCTAATTGACATGCCGCACACACGTGTGCGTGAAACGAGAATCCGAAACGGCTTACACTGACAGCTGTCAGTACGAAGTCGGATGCACAGTTGTTTGTTACCTTAGGATGCAGACGTATGTATCTGCAGCAGCTTTGCTTACCTACATCCCTACTCTTTCACTCGCTGCTCCCTCCCGTCTCTCTGCAATTGGATGCACTGGGATTTCTTTAGCAGTGAGAGACACTGAAGGAAGTTTGACATGCATTCCTTCAAAGTGAGACACTCTTTCCTTCGTGCGAGTTTGGGCCTGAGGGTCTGGTACCCTTGAGCCGGACTTTCAGACTACTTCTGTTTCTGTTCTTGTTCGTTTTCTCTTGTAGCCCACCAGGGCCGTCTGTTAATTTGTATTTGTTTCAATCCTATTTGGGGTGTCAGTATCTGGTCTGACAGGCCGTTTTCAATCAGGCAAATTGAGACTGAGTCAGACATTTACAGGCTGCTTTCTTCCCGTCATACGTGATTTATTTTACGAGTCTGACCTGACCCAGTGATCTTTTTTTATGCCCATGAGACGGAGACACTGAACAATCAGAATGTTTGATAGCACTCTTTTATACGCTTTATGAATATTTCATGTATTTTGGCCCTGCATGTGGATTTTGAAGCGAGACACAAAGAAAAACAGTGTGAAAAAGAGAACATCTCTTGTTCTCTCAGTGTGTGTGAGAGAGAAGGAGAACACATGCTCGATTCTGCAATTCCTCAGTGCTTGTTTAAAGTCACCTTTACTTTTTTCCCTCTTGTTTTACAGGATGTTATGTGGGCTCAGTGTTACACTATATGGCAGCTGAATATGACTGTGTACAAAATGCTTTTATATTTAATAGGATGTGCAGTAAGACCAGAATCTATAAGCATCTGTAATCAGCAAGTAATTTAATACAGTAACAATCTTTAAAACAATATCATTATTTTGCTTGAAATTCAATCCCATAAAGTGTTATGGTTAATATAGCCTACATGAAAAATTATAAGGACAGTTTCCTTTGCATGTTTGTTTGCCATCTGTTTTGCAGGTTCCGCTCTAGTGTTCTTGCTGTATGCGTCCCAGGTCAGTGAGCGTCTAATCGTGATGCATATTCTCTGGTACAGGGTCTTGTAAATGGGCGTGCGGCCAGCGTGTGTGCGATGAGTCCTGTGTGTCTGACCTGTGTGTTAATACGGGCGGCACTTAATGCAGTCCTGCCGTTTGCCTCCATTTCCACCTAATTTGATTTGGCCCTAAATGTCACTTCCATTGCATTGATTAAACCTCAGCGCTGCCACCGAGCCGGCCAGGGAAGGTTAAGGAGACAGGATGGAAGCTGTCACAGGGGTGCAGCTGACCCATCAATAGAGACACACGTGCATACAAACGCATATGACTAAACACTGACCCCAGCATGCTCTGGACAGAAGATTAACTCAGAGCAACTCATAACAGTGTTTTGGGTTATCTTATCTTATCTTATCTTATCTTATCTTATCTATCTATCTATCTATCTATCTATCTATCTATCTATCTATCTATCTATCTATCTATCTATCATATAGTCCAAATATGCATATAATATTTGTTTCTACTATGGTGGCCAGTAGGTTCACCCAGAAAGTTCTAACAAAATTAGATTGAACATTGCCTATGAACCATACAGAACCAACATTTAACACATTACCCTTCTATTAATTACATATTGATGACTCATTTATGAGAAATCAATTACTCATTAAGGGTAACCTCATTAAGGGTAACCAGTACTGTCATCCACATTAGCTTTTGAGGGTGTATGTGTGGTTGTGTGTGTGTTTGTGTGTGTATGTTGAGTTAGTGTTATTTATTAGCGAGAGGGGACTGCAGCCGGTATTATATTGCTGACAGATAAGGCTGGTGTGAGCACTTTGGCTGAGCACCCTTGTGTTGCTCTTGCTAACCTGTGTGGTGTAGTGACAGAATCGGAGCAGTCTGACTTAGACTCTTGTTTTCCTGGATCACTGAAATTTCTCCTCTAATTTATGATTTGCTGTAATCCAGCCGACGAGTTATAGGAGCAGCAGGCGTATCTGCCCTATATAAGGTGTGGAGTGTGTTTTCATGCTGCTCATGAGCGGTACCAGAGCTGTGGATGAAACACACACATACGTATGTACACACATTGTCTTGCGTATTATGCTTCTTGTATTCCTAGAACTCTTCTCTCCCACTGTTTAACTCTTCCTTTACACACAATTTTCCCTTCAGTGGTCCATACATCCATGTCCACCTGACAGTGGATGGTGTTCATTTCAGAGAAATTTGCACATGTCTGTAGTTTTATATGCAATGAGGTTTAAAGAGCCTCAATTTATTTTATTTTCAATTTTTTTTTTGGCGCATTTTTCATTACAAATTGTATTATCAGCATTTTTATCAGCACATATTTTAGGAGGTAGCGAATTCATATGAAAATCTGGTCAATTTATCTAGAACCAAATGATGAGTACAAATTCATACGAATTGGGGAACTCATAAAATACATGTGATCTACCAAAAGCCATACTAATTTGTACGAATTGCCATGGGATGGGGTTGGAAATGTAATTAATTTCATGAATTCACAAAATCAGTGTCACAGAATTAATGTCATCTGTTGACACTAGTGTACAATCTGAAATATCATACATTATCTTGTTTCTTGGTTTCAATTAAAAAGAATGAATACATGTTATACACACATACCACATTTGACTTTTAGACTTCACTATGTGAATTAACCAGATAGAAAAAACAGTAACGTATCCAAACATTGCTATTTCTCCAGTGAATGAGCTAGATGTTTAGCCACTTTGCACTCTTAACCTGTTAAACAATGATTAGTGATTAATGATGTTAATACAAGACTTGTATTAAAAACAATTTTCATAACACCACCCAATTGTATACGCAAAGAAAGAAGGCAGTACCTATTCTAGCTGTAGTATTGCTGCTAGCGCCATGTTCTGGAGACGCTGTGTTTTATTGTAAAAGAGAAACTACTCTCAGCTTCCAAAAGTGGACACTATTAGAAATCAGAGCTTAAGTTGTATTTACAACACCGTTCCAGGTGAGTTTAACCAAAATATTCGAGTGCGTTCAGTGCATTTTACGGAGGTCTATTTCTTGTACCTGGAGAATAGCCTATGCTGGATCTGCACAAAAAATATATAAAATCTGCTCATTTCAATGCAAAGCAATTTTTGGTGGCAAACAAAATAAGAGATTCGTGTAACTTAATAATGTTCAACAAAAGCATATAGTAGCCATAGGCTGGAAAGCTTTAAAAAAAAAAAATCCATGAAAGTAAGCCATCTGAATTTGCAGATACATGAACAACATTTGAGAGCTATACTATATACTAAAAGTAAGTCATATGTTGTATTTGACCTTTTTGGATGTTGACAGCCTCTGGATTTTGTTATATTGTAAAGAGCAGCATAAACATTTGTCTAAACATCTCCTTTTTTTAAAACAGAAGAAAAGGTTCTGAATAATGTGAGGGTAAGTAAATAATAACCTGACTTAGATTTTTGCTGAATAGTAACTTTAACTCTGTGGCCGGGCACGCAAACGCACACATACTTTGTTCTCACCATCATCTCCTCAGCATAAGGTCTCATTGTCACCATGATACTAATGTTACAAACAGCTAGTTCACAGGACAAAGACGGAGTTGTGCCTTTAACAGTGCGGACTTAAATATTTCATCCGCACTGCTTGGCTGTCGGAGCCAATTGCCTGCGCCACTAAAGAGGCAAAGTAACACAAGCTGACAGCAGCAGTCAGTGTAATGTGCTTTAGAAAGACGAGCAACAGCCTTTAACATAAACACTGTCTCCGGTGCAGTCAGAAGACCTCCACATTAGTGTTTCTTTGCCCCTGGAACATAAACACAAGATGTCTAACCTGCCTTGTGAGCAAACCCCAACACCCTTGGGATCGTAGTAACGCCCCCCCATCCCTCACCCAACAAATCAGTTTTAGTCCTATTCACTGCTTAATATTTTTGGTTCTGAGGCCTCTCCCTTGTGAGACCCTTGACAGTACATTGTGAACAGCTATGTAATATAATATATATAATTTTTTTTTTTTTTTTTTTTTATGTGACATTTTCACCTTTATATCAGGGCATTATTTTATGATTTATATAATATTTCTGATTATTTTGAATTTGTTGTTTACATTTTATATTTATATTTTTTTACATGTTTTAGTAATTATTTTATGTTCTTATTGGTTGTATTAGCATTTCTGTGAAGCTTTTTCTGTGAATTTTTTCTTTTTTTTTTTTTTTTTGCTTTTTTGCTTTAGTTAACAGTATCAATGCTGATGTGCATTTAAGGTGATTGATATTTGTCAGTCATCATTAGGAGATTTTATATGCAGCGGTCTAGATTAATCAATATTTTTGAACGAGTTAAGCAAGCGATTCAGTGAATTGACTCTCACAAGTTGCCACTTACTGTCGCAAGTATCTGAGTGGATCTTTTTCGTGAACGCAATCAAAAGATTCAAGTCATTGGGATAATTCCACACACACAAACGCCACACTCTACCAATGACGGTATCGTGTTGAGTTGATGGAAAAGAAAATGCTAAGAGTAAAAAGGATGAGATGAATAGAAGGAAAGTGAAAAATATAGGGGAGAGGAAAGAAAGAAAGAGAGGGAGAGAGAAAGAAAACGAGCAGATTTCTTCCCCTCCCATCCTCTTGTTTGGTTCTCAGTGTGTGTAAATGGCCAGGGGGAAAATTGAGGGGGTAGAAACGCTCCTCTCTTGTTAAACTGCTGGCAGATGACAGAAAAATTAGAGGCATTTTGCTCTTGACAGGTTGTTGTGTTTCTTTTCTGCTTCAAATGGTTTGTGTCAGTTTGTTTTCAGTCAAGCTGTCTCTCCCTCACAATGCACGCGGTGTACAGGTTTTTGTTCCATTGGGGAAAAGGATCTGATATATCTAATGCCTTTCAGTTTGAAAAGAACAGTGGAGAGAAACACACTCACTGCTGTGTCTGCTAATTACAGTGGCAGACTTTGATTACTTGTTTGAAAACACTTTTCAAACATGCGTAATGATAACAATTAGTTACCGCTACATTTTCTCAGCGTGCTCAGTATCTCTCTCTCTCTCTGTGTCTTGACAGCGTATCTTTCTTCCAGAGTTTGTGCGATGCAGAATGAACATTTGTCTGGATTCGGTCACATATGTCGACGTTAGCGCAGTCTGCTGTGTGAACGAGTGTATTTAATGGTACAGTTTGCTCAAAAATGAAAAGTCTGTCATCATTTACTCACACTTGCGTTGTCCCACGCCCATGCGACTGACTTTCTTCTGTTAAAACGCGAGGAGATGTTTTGTATCCTGTCGGTGCACCAAAAGGTTCATTCTAAAATCGTTTATTGTATGAAAAACAGCTTATGTAACTTATTTTCCAGAGATGAAAGAAAATGAGGGCAAATAAATGGTAACAGAATTTTTTTTTACATTTTTTTTTTTTGGGCGAACTGTCCCTGACAGGAGTGAGATGATGAAGTCTAAAAACTGAGATAATGTTGTCTTTTTCCTTTTGGTTTCTGACCCGTTCCTGTTGAATAATAAAGTGAGGTGATACGGAATGAATGACTTTTTTATCATAATACAGAGGAAACTGTACATCCTGATTGTGTTTTCTATAAGTGAGTCAGGGATTTAGTCCCGGAGCCTCTCTCTCAAACCGTGAAATCTGACAGACACGATGGAAAGCTAACTTTGTGTGACAGGAAACTTTCCATTTGTGCCGGATAGGCCGCCTTCTTGATTTGATTATTTCTGCCTGGCTTGTGCATTCCCTCACTCATCCGGGGATGGGGCCTGACATGAGGCAGGAGGTCTTTATTTGATTACTTGAGCTTTGTATGTTTTTCTGCTGAGTGGGTGGGATTTAAAGAGGTGTAGTGGCCTATTCCTGAGAAGGGAAACATCTTAGATTTTTGCGTTGTGTATTTATGCATCCCTTTTAATATCGACGACATTTACATTTGCTGTCTTACACTTATACCTTATTTTTTATTCTATTTATACATCCAGGTTTTGTTGTTTAGGCCAATTCCTGCCCTGTTTGCTCAAACACATTGGATTGCAGAAGTAAAATGACTCGTGAACATTGTTTCATGTTGACTATTACAGTATGTTAATACACAGTGAGCAAACACATTAGTATGGATTTTTAATTATTATTACTTCTGTTCAGAATGGATGCATTAAGCTGACCAGATAGTGACAAACATTAAGATTTCAAATACATTTTTATTAATCAAGAATCACCTTTTCCACAAAAATATAAAGCGGCACAACCTTTTCAACATTAATAATAATAATAATAATAATATAAAATTGTAAGCACCAAATCAACATATTAGAATGATTTCTGAAGGATCGTGTGACATTGAAGACTTTATGACTGATTAATAATTCAGCTTTTCCATCACTGGAATAAATCTAAAATCTAAAATGGTTTTATATTACAATATTTGTTTTTACCTAAATATATGCAGCCTTGGTGAGCATAAGATCAAAAAACATATAACATTTTTCAATCCGGAAAAACACTGTTTAAGCAAATCCTGATTCCGGCATGCCTGCATTTTTGCCTGTTACTCTGATTCTGCTCTGCATATAAGACTTCTTTTATCAGCATTGTGTTGCATTGTGCACATTTTGCCCTGCAGAAGAAAAAAAAAACAACAACTGCTAATTTCTAAATCTTATAATGCCGTTTTCTTTATTAGCACTTGCTTATAAGCTGATTTTTGATAATGTTTGAGATTGTAAACAAACTTAAGCCATGTTTTGGAGCTGGCGTGTGCTAACGTGCACAAATTTAGTCTTTGCATTCTTTCGCTCTTGCCGTAATTGATTTAGAGATGGACTTTCCCCCTTTTGAAACGCCGGAGCTTTGTGTAACACTTCAGAACGATGAGAATGCGGGTACTGAATCGGCTGCGCCGCTGAACTCAGGAGACTCACGCTTGTTCTTGTAATGTCACAAACAGACACGTTTAGCCTGTGACAGTCGAGATAAGCTGCTGGCATTTGAAAAATGGCCCTCTAACCTGAGGAACCGATCTCACAGGGGCCTATACACTCACTTTTCCTCCCTGAGATTTTTCACACTGTCTTCAGACACGTACTGGAGAAAATAGCCCAGATGTGCCAGAACCGCCACCACATTAACAGTGCAACACCGCGCAAGCTGTGAGTCACAGCCTCTCATACACACACACACACACACACACGTCTAAAAGCAGTGTGTCAATAGCAGCAACTGTCATCCGACTTCCCATTTTGTGGGTCAGTGTTGTTGTTGTCGTCCTCCCAATGTCAATGAAGACAAAGAGGCTAAACCGACGCCAGCTGTTCCTAATACCACTGTGCACGTTCTCTCTCTCACACACTCCTCTACATGTGTTACACCTGGATTAGCTTTCTGTTCCCCAGGATCAAATGCACACCATCTATCCCTTTACGTGATTATTTTCTCTTTCTTTCCCTCGCTCTCTCTCTTTCATTATCTAATATGGAGCGTAATCCTCTTGTGGAATTAATCTGCTTTAACGAGTGTTTGTTACCATGCTGAGATGGAATTAAAATGAGTCTTAGGGAGAGGAGGGGTCGGTGGGATTCGGCACCGCTGAAATGTTTGTTCTTGTCCAACCTGCCTTATTCTCCAGCTGTAAACACGAGAGACACCTGCACACAGCCTAGATCAAATAAAGCAGAGGTTGAGATTCAACGCGGAGAGAGCTCGGGGAGTTTTGGGCCGGTGTGACTTAGAGGTCGAGTACAGTGACTGAGAGGTCGTAGGTTCGAGCATCACCATTGTTTCCTCGATCAAGAGGTTGCTCCATTGGGAACAGGCCTACACAGAATTTGCCGAAAAAGATGCAGATTTTGGAGAGCCTTTGATTCATTAAGCTGTATGGATTAAATGATTTTACAATGTTTAAATCAATTAAATATATATTTTTTAAATCGGCAGAGAAATTCCAAAATATTTTATAAAGTTTTAAAATAAAATTTCTGCTGTAATGTAATTTGTTCCTGTGATGAATTTCTAACTGAATCTCTTTGAGTAGCCATTACTTACAGTCTTCAATGTCACATAATCCTTCATAAATCATTCTTTATAATGATTAGGTGCTCAAGAAACATTTCATATTACTGTCTGTTGAAAAGAGTTGTGCTGCTTAATATTTTTGTGCAAACTGAGACGTTTATTCAGGATTCTTTGAAATGTCTTTACGGTCGCTTTTTATCAGTTCGATGCAACCTTGCTGAATAAAAGTATTGATTTAAAAAAAAAAAAAAGTTCTGATCCCAAACGTTAGTACACTATATTTGATTTAGTCTAACAATTGTATCAAACTGGAAATAATAAAGAACTTAAAAATTAGGATTAAGATTTTTCACTAGCCTACTGCTTACAAAAGTAGTGATCAAAGTGATCATTCCTCGTACTTGTTCAATGTGCATTGTGAGTAGATTTAAATCGGTCTAAGTAGCATTTTGGACTTTTGAGGGCCGCGCACGGTTAAAAGAAAAGAAATCCATAAACCAGACCAAAGAAGTGTATGAAAACCTTGCTTTCATTCTCTCAAGCATTCTCCTCCACATAGCGAGTCAGTTACCTGAATCTATTGACGTCACCGTCTTTCAAAAAAAGGGAATATTCACCTCAAAAGGTTTTGATTTCAGCCACAAAGAGGAGGCGCTGGTATTGATCAGAGTCGCTGTCTGTCTGTTCTTTTCTCTAGCAGGGACCGAAGAGACGCAGCCTCTATAGAGGGACTCAGACAGGGTGGGAGGAGATCCCAGCAGGTAAAAGGACCCACCGCAGGTCATGACCACAAACAGCATATCAGCTGGCTATTTCTGAACAGGCCATTGTGCCTGATTTCTGTCCACACATACACACATACACACACACGAGTCGTTTACACAGAGCTGTACTGTAGGTCCTGCTTAATGCTGTTTAAGGCCAATTGGGAATTTACCCCGGTTTATGTGAGCGTTGTATTTAGGGTTAGGGGATGGATTATTTTTATTTAACTATATTTTTATGACCTGACCCTGGATAAAGGTCACTTCAGCACACAGACCTAATTTTTCCTGCGTGCGTGTTTGCGAATATGGAGCAGAGATGTACTTTCACCCTCTGGTTTTTTAAGGTCAGGAATGTTTTAATTTTTTATGTCTATTCCAATTATATTTAGCTTTTTTTATTCCTAGGAGAGAGTCATTTGGAAGCTTTTATCTCATTATGACATCAATAACAACATCTGCTACTTAAATTCAGCACAATAAGCGGCATTGTAAAGCTTCCTGAAGAACTCCGAACACCACATTCCAGCCATGTTTATGTTTGCCATCGTTGTTTTTCACGAGTTTCTGATCTTCTCATTCCTTTTACAGACCTTTGTTTGACTCTGTGTGTTGTGGGGTTTACATCTCTTGGCTTAGCTTATACTGTGGGGATATAACTGTTCTCAGAACAGAGCTAAACCTGACAAAGCCTCCCTTTTGGGATGTCCTGATAAGTAAAATTGATTGCATTTTCATATTTATGCTTAAACACTCTTTACACTCTCTTAACTATTTTATATAATGTCCTAACCAAAGTGTTGTGATAAAGAAAATTGCAAGCAAGGTTTTATTCTTTGCATCATTTTATTTTGATGCATTTAATTTGATTTAGCATTGAGGCCTGTAAAGGGACAATTATCGCTTGCGAATATCACCGACGTTTAACGCCTCGTGACTAAACAAACAGCAAGCACGCCTTTTGGCGAGTGTCAGAAGCATAAAAAGTTGCACAGCGCCACTTTGTGTACCGGGGTATTTCTGTTTTTCATTACGTGCCGTTGGCTCATCGTGAGTGAAAATCACTTGGATATGAACAGCGGAAAAAAACTCTGACGATATTCGCTCGCAATGATCGTTGCGGAGGAGCCTTTAAGGAACACAGTTATTTTGAAAACTGATCATTAGAAATCAGAAAACAGCAAATCGGCACATTAATTATTTCTAAACAATCACGTGACACTGAAAAGTGGAGCAATGGCTTCTGAAAATGCGTATTTTAATATTTTCTTTAATGCATATTCTTAATATTTTAAGTGAAACCTTGATGATACTTCAAAGACTTTCCTTTAAATAAGATCTAACGACTCCAAAATTTCAATGATAATGTATAACAAGTCTATGGTATATCCTCTTTGAAACTGCTAGGTAAACTTGTGTAAGTCAGTGAGTGTTTGAAAGAAAAGTGTTTGGGGGGAGGGGTGGAATAAAATGTCATGCTTCAGCATCCTGACTGCAATTCATAATGTTAAACGGCTGTCAGCTCACGGAAAGTCCTAAACATCAGCGCCGAACATCATGCGCCATCACACAGACAGGAGAGAGGGAAAACGAGAGAATGGGAAGAACATAATGTTTTAGTTACACAAAAGGAGGAGGAATGGAGATGGTGAGGAGATAAAGGAACGGAGAAAGGAAGGAGAAGTAGAGGTGAGAAGGAGGCCAGCGTGAAAAAATGAAGTCAGAAGAAAGGAGAAATAACAGAGGAGGAGATGAGAGTGATAGAAAGAAAGAATATATAAGAGGAGAAACTTACAGCAGACAGAGGAAGTGAAATATGTGTGCGGATAAAGATCTTGACAGAAAGATGAATGCATACAGAAGGACGTTCGTGGCTTTGGTTTAATTGAGCTTGTCAAACAGACACTATTTTTAAGTGTTGGAGTTCTTTTACCCTGTCACTGAGCCTCATGGCATTTGTAATGACAGCTCACAGCCATGTGTGGACAAGTCATCCCATGCCAGTTGTGCTATTACTTGTTTGTCTCGTCTTCTAGCTTCTTGCCTCCTCCTCACCTCTACTTCTCTTTCTTTTCTCCAGAGCCTTATTTAAAATCTGCCAATTATCACCAAACGTACAATAAAAAGTATTCTCACATTTCATTGGAGGAAGAATCTACAGACCAGCCTATATAAATTCTTAGGGGTGGACTGTTTTAATTTAAACCAGTAATCAACCACCCAGGATACCACAGAAACTAGATAGCAACACAATGAGGTTTGCATGGTTAATTCTAGATTACAAGAAATTGTAATCTTGGGTGGTTTGTGTCTTTCCTGGCCTGCTGGTTATTACTTACATCACTGACGCTATAGAGCTGTTTACCAGGGTCAAGTTGCAAATGATTGGAGCACAAATACAGCAATAGGAAGTCAACAAGTGTGTGGCAAGTGTTTTGTAAGATTTTTTTGTTGTTCCTGCGGTACTTTAGGGAATAGTTCACCCAAAGATGAACATTTTGTCATCATTTGCTCACCCTCTCGTCGTTCCTAACCTGTTAAAGTTTCTTCTTTATGTTGGACACAAAAGAAGATATAATTAAAATTTTTCAAGAACAAAACAGGTCCCTGTTGACTTCCACAGCAGAGAAAGTATGTGGAGACCATGAACTGTTTGATTGCAAGCATTTCTCAAAACATCTTCTTTTATGTTCAACATGAGAAAGAAACTCATACAGGTTTGAAAGGACATGATGGAATTTTCAGTTTTGGGTGTTAGAAAATATAATTGTGTAATGCAATTTTTTAATTTTTTTAATTTTTTCCGTAAATTAAATAATTAATAGTTTATACTTAACCACAGTTTTAACTTACAATTAACCAATTATCAGGCTTTTACTGTGCCATTTTTGGTATCCACTATACAGTTGTTGTGCTATTTCTGTATACTCTTATAGACAATGATTCGTATGGCAACATTAGTGACCAGTGGATACATTCTGCATCTCTGTGTAGAAAATGTATCTTTGATTGAGCTAATAAGTGGTTTTACCCACCAGTTACCAAGGCAGCAGGAATTAAACACCACCACACGACACATTAAACAGCAAGGTCGTCCCCAAACTGTCTGCTTGCATTGCTAGTTGGTTGTAAAACCAATATTGTTTAGTGAAAAACATCCTAATAATATTTATAGTTTAGCAAACTTTAGTTGCCTGCACACTTAAAGAGTGTCAGTTTAAGTGTGAAGATGCGTCATTGATAATCAACCGCTGCTGTGTTCAAAATAGGCAGGTTGACTAACACCCCTCGCCTCCCATAGCCAAGACTAAACATCATCACCATGCAGGAAGGAACAGCCTGTTGCTAAATTACATGATCCATCGTTTACATCCCAGCAGATAAATATTTACCCCTGTGCTGTTGCCCGCCTTGTGATTAGCCACCTCCCCTCACACAGTACCAGGACCACCTCTGTGAACAATGGCTCTTTCATAGGCACCGTGTCATTCCTTCTTCCCCTCCTATATGAACTCTGGGGAGTGGGACAGGAAGTCGCTTTCTCGGCCTCAGACCGGTTAAGGGATTCTAGAGGAAGGGGGGTGGAGGTGCTCAGGTAATTGAACCCTGAAGGTCTGGGCCACTCCGGCCATTGTGTGTTTTTTAGTATGCATACCTCAATCTTGGTTGATTTCATTGCTTAGATCAGCATAACCCACTTTACTCCTCTAATGTGACCCCTTTTTTCCAGAATGAAACAGGATATTCAAAGATAATAAAGTTAAAAGTAGGCGTACCATACCAGAATTGTATGCATATGTCTGGTCATAATTCTTCTTCAGTTTTGGTTTTAGAACAATTTTGAGAAAAAAAGATTATTGGAAGTTAGAAAATAAGCAAATAGTATTAAGAAGGATTTTGTATTTTGACCCCTGATTTGTTATGCTTATATTTATATATTTTAACTATTTTATCAGGACGGTACATTTTGACAAGGTCAATATTGATTTCATATTGCCTTTAAACCTGAAGACCCAGAACAGGTTTAAGCCAGCAAAGGGACAGATGTCGCCAAATCCACCCATCTTGATTCCAACGAGTTTCATTACCAGATGTTTCAGGGCTATTATTGCATTAGAGCTGAAATGAATAGGCAGATGTGTGTGTGCATTATTAGCAGAGCTGAATTGTGCTGGTCTTATGATCGCAGTGATTATAGAGAGTCGAAGCGAAGCACAACCGCAGGCTGGCGGCTGGTAATCCTCTTCTTTCCCTAAATAAGCCCCCCTGTCATCCGCTATGTCTGATACAAATGCTTTTACAATCCCCCATTCTACCCTTTAATTCTCTCTCTCTCTCTCAATCTCAGTATGATGTTAGCCGGGCACTTTATCATAGCCATTGTGTTTATCTGATCCTATTAAACACTAGAGGAACAGAGGAGCTGCGCTTTCTGCCCGTCTCGTCCCTGATCTCTGTCTGAGTGAGACAATAATGGCATTGTGATGTCCCGAAAGATTCTGCCCTGCCAAACAGATCTGTTTATTTGCGTAGCAGCGTGTGCGCGCACATTACCGTTTTCACTGACATAGAGATCTCTGTGACACCAAGGTAAAAATGGGACAGACAGCTTCCAGGTGTTTCTGCTGATGAACAGGTGTACGTGCATGTGCGTGCGCCTGTGTGTTTTTATATTCAATCTCGCTGTCAAACGGGCGCACACACACACACACACGCATACGTGTTCATCCGGCATATCCCTGGCTGCCTCAGTCATCAAATTCATCATTATTTAAAAAGCAAAACCACTAAATGCCCCTCTAAACCCTTAATCACAACGCGGCTGCTAATTCAATAATACCCCCGTAGCTGTCTGGTGATGCCTGCATTGTTTTGGCTCTGCCCAGGTGATGGTGGCTTCATTCAGGGAGCCTGGCATTGTCTCAGGGGCACAGTGCCCTGTTACGGGTGCCCATTGTGCATCTATTGTGCGCCTATTGTGGCAACCCTGAGAGAGCTAGAGGAAAACAAAGGCACCAGCGCTGCAGAGTGCCCGTGCTGATTTCGCATGCACCTGGCATCGCCACAGACGCGGGACATTATTAATTGCTAATACATATTTATGTGGCACAAATTTGCCATTTGTTTATGCATAAAATTATCAATAGACACAGGGCGCTTAGCCAGAGAAAATGGTGACCTTTTTAAACAGGAGTGAATGGAGCCCCGTTTGCCGGTTAAGACTTTGTGCACTTTGTTTAGTGTATGTTCGCTTTGTGTGAATCGTGAGTGTGCGTAATAGAGAGCATCTTGTGTGCACATGCTTGATGTTGCTTGTCTGTCTCAGTGAAGTTTATGTGACAGTGAGATAAAGGCAGGGAGGCTGCGAAGGAGTGTAGTGTGACTAGCAGACACTTGGTACCACGGTATTGCTGTGGATTTTTGGATGTACGCCACGGTAAATTCTTTGTAGAGAGCAATGAAAATACCTTGAAATATTAAAAAAGCGTTATGGCTAGTTGACATCTCAAAATATTAATTATTATGCAAGCTGTTTGTATGACCTTGTATTCGTTTGGAGGCGATTGAGTAGTTTTATATTTAAAAATAATCACAGGTTCATTTAATAATTATTTATTTTTAAAATAAAAACTGTAAAATGGAAAAGAGTGAATAGTCGCATGAAAAAAAAACACAGATTCTTTCCTTAATTGATTTAGAATTTAAAATCTTGATGTTGGTAAAAAACAAAGTTTATAGACATCTCAAATCAAATCTTGTAAAATTTCACAAGCAAAAAGGTCCACTGTCTGTTGTCAGTAGTGTAGTGAAGCACAGTTCACAGGGACCAACTTGAACGCATTAGTCCTGCAATATCTGTGTGAGGAAACCTCGGCCCTTACAAAATTCCCAAATGCGTAGATTTCTATGCGCTGAAAGGATTTGACCCATGAAAATTTGAAAATGTTTGACCGTGTGAAAGTCGCCACCATAATGGTAGGGTGTTTTGGGTGGTTGTCAAGTCTGATCAAAAGTAATAGCACACCTGTCTTCAAAGAACAGTTTGAGGTATCATTTGTATCCGTGGTGTTTTTTATAAAAAAAAAAAAAAAAATCTTTGCTTCATATGGGCAGTCTTATTGGCGATGCTTGTCTTTTGCAAACACCAATAATTAATAAAAATGTTCAATCTGAATGACCCAAATTGTGTGTCTGGTGACAAGTGTTTGTGTGATTGTGATAGTTGAGAGGCTCATAAGCATTACCCAGCTTCACTTGACCCGATGGCAACACACACACACACACACACACACAACCCATACCTTCAACTCAATAAGGAATACATTAGTCCCATTTCAAGTGACTCTTCCCCTTTCTCAGCAAACACATTTACTTTCTATTAAAGCCTGATCTGCAGTGCCGGCAGCCAAGTAGCCGCCAGAGTTTATTACCATAAAGATTAGAACAGAGCTCTTAACACGCAGGTGAACACACGCACATGCACTCAAACCCCCCCCAAACAAACGTGTGCGCACATAAGCTCCCTTTTCCCACCTGTTGGAGGGGTCTCTGTGGATGTATTTCAATCTGTTTCTGGATAGCTGTTCAAAATTTAAAGAGAGGGTTCAGTGAAATTTTACAATTCTCTCATAATATCTTATGTATGATTTCTTTCTTGCATAGAACACAAAAGAAGATGCTTTTAAAGAAGGTTCAGACTGCTTTCTATACAAAAAGAGTGACTAGGGGACTAAATGCCATTAAATATTATAAAAGTGTTCCAAAATGCTATTGTCATATTTACAGCCTGGAATACACTACACGACTTTTAAAATCTGAAGGAGTTTTAAAAAAGTAGGCATCATTCACTAACCAACTTTGTAAATATATGATGCCCAGTTTTCCTTACCAGTCACTATTACGTGACCTAGGATCATACACTACCAGATTTTAAAGTTGTTCTGATTACAGCAAACTCAAGGTGCACCTTGTTGCTAGGAGACACATGAAAACAATATGTGTAGTAAAATCGGCTGAAAATATCTAACACGTGTGATTATCCTCAGAATGGACAGAATCAAAATCTAAAGCTAAAAAAGTCACCATACACTACCTGATTTTCTGTGGAATCTGTCAGCTCTAATCTGCAGACTGGCGCTGACTTTCCTCAGCTGACGTCAACTGATGTCAGAATTGTAAAATCAGGGCAAAAATCGTTTAGTGTATTCCAGGCTTAAAGTAGATAAATCGGTATGCAGAACAGAACGAATTAAAAACACCCAGTGTGGCATCTTTGGTTTCTATCCACTTTTACTCAATGGAAAAAAAGAGCAGCTTGGACATTCTTTAAAATGTTTCTTTTTGTTTTCCACAGAATAAAAAGTCGTACAGGTTTTGAAGAAAAAGAAGGTGAGTAAATTAATTTAGATTTTACTGTTTCTTTAAAAAGTCTTCTTCCTTTTTTTTTTTTTTTTTGTTCACCTCTCTCCTTTCCTCTGCCTCTCATCCCCAGGGTTCAGCTGCTCACCAATGGGTTTGTGGTCTGAAGACGAGCAGCACTCATCTCTTTCACATCCTTTGTAGGTCAGTTCCTATTTTTACTCGTTTTCTTCTCCCTTTTTTTTTTTTGTGCAAGGACACCCCATTGTTGTCGGCCAACACAAGCAAAGACTGTCGTATTGGTAAACAAATCAATTACATCTTCACAATGGCTGCGATGTGCTCATCAAAGACACATTATCGCTCTGTGCCGTATTGTTGTCATCATGACACCTCTAATCATGGTTATCATGGGCTAGTAGTTTCCATGGCTACACTATAACAGTCAGCCAATGAAGCGCCCCATCCCAGTCCAGCAGAACAGCCATTAGCCAATTGTAGCACCTTAAAAGAAAAAAGTGAGTGCCCAGTTCGGACCTTCACCTTCGGAAGAGAAACTCCAAAGGGCATGTACGGTGTATTTTACCACTAATGTTAATGTGAAAATAGTTTATACCAGTCAGGGTAAATGCTTTTTTTTGTTATTTTTTCTTAATTTTTATGTTCTATGAATTCAAATGGAATTTTCACTTTCAAAACCTCCCATAAATAAAGGAGCAAGCTGGTTGGCTTTTTTTTTTTTTTTTTTTTTTATTGAGAGGAGGTGGAGTGATGATACAGAGAGCAGGGTCGCAGTTATCAGAACAAACAGAGAGCAAGAGAAGCAGAAAGACAGAAAGAGAGACAGAGAGAGAGAGAGAGAGAGAGAGAGAGAGAGAGAGAGGGAGGACAGGGCCATAGGGAGGGGGCACGGGGCCAGCTGGAGGGCCAGGCTGTGTGCTTTGTGTGTTTGCAGCAACAATACAGGGCAGCTGAGAGTTGCCCCATGACCGTTTCTCTGAGGGCAGTCTGTACCCTGTCCACACGCACACAAATACACACACACACGGGTCACTGCAGAGCTACTCAGCTGCCGATGCAGTCAACTGGAAACAGCCACACTCCTAAAAAATCAGATTGTTTTTTTTTTTACTTTCCTGTCAAATACACTCAAGTGCATGCTTCGCAGACCTTCATATTAAATGACATATGGGTTTGCTGTTGACACTGTCCAGGAAAGATAGCCAAGCATGAGGCTCGGAGAGTGACAAGAATGTTTGTGTGTCTTTAAAGGGGCCATGTCATAAATTATATTATCATTTTATTATTTTACTTCCCTTATAATGTTTGGAAAAGTTGAAAAAGCACATAATTTTTGTTCTGGTTTTACATGACCATTTTCTATCGTTCACCCTCCTTCTGACCTTTAGAATTAAATGGGCCTATGTTTTGCTGTTATGCCGTTAATACTGTCTAAATAGCTGAATAATAGTGCTTTGGCAAACTGACTGGGTGCAGGTGTTAATTTATTTTATTTTTAGATTTTATGTGAAAAAAATATTGCATTATATATTATTATATTATAAATTAATGCAATTAACGCGGCACCTGTTTTTATTTTTCTTCAAATAGCTATGCTAATGTATTTTCCCCTACATTTAGTGCTCCAGCATAACGTTACAGAAATGTAAACATTGGCAGCCATATGCCTATATATAGCATTTCTGATCCAAGAATTTCATACAAGATGCTTTTGCAGCTCAGCCTCTTTAAAGTTAATAAATGCATTTCTTATATTATATTTAAGGAAGTCCATTTCTGCAAGTTAAAATATCTCCGCCTCGTCTCTCTTTAAAAGAACCCCCACCATCTCTTTGAACCTGTGTTGTTTAGGTGACTCGTTTGAACAATGTCCTGGCCGCACTGAAAGGTCACAAGCCTCTTCATAAAGGTTTATGTTCCTATGACTGTAGCTTCCTTTGTGCGGTACAAACAGTGAAATATTGTTGTACAAACGTGTTCAAACATTTGGTTCGCAAGCTGTGTGTGGGGCATGGACAAAAATGCTTGCGTGACCTCTGACCTGTTTTCCTCTCTCAGTACACATCTAAAGGAAGTTCCGCCTGTGGTTAGCCCACACAGACAGGAAATCATGTAGCGCAGGGGGAAGTTGTAGAGCTGTAAAGTTGTTTTAGATGTTATGACCTTTTTGACCTCCACTCATGATGCAAAGTCCTCCTTTCCTTTATTGGAAAACACGGCTAAAAGGATGTGTGTGTTTATGTGTAAAGCAACAGTCACTGTCTGAAGAACGAATAGGATGCGTCCGTTTTTGTATGAGTGTATCCCCTTAACTCTTAGACACCTGCATGCACTCCAAACACCGGGACTCCTCGGATTCCCTACAAGCCGATTGCTGCAGGGACACTTGTCTTCCTGTGTAAACAGATACAGGCACGATAGAGGACACGGCTGAGCCCATGTACAGCTCTGTGTTGGTGTGTGTACAACACAGGCCAGGCCTCTAGTACTCTCTAACAAAGCATCTATTTACTCTTCTGTAGTCACCAATGTAAATACACACAGAGAATTGGAAGCCTGTTTCGCTTGGCATTGTAAAAACCACATGAAGAACAGAGCTGGGAATTTTTGATAGACCTTGGAATTCTTAAAAAAAAGAAAATCAGTATATGCCCGATCATTACTTTTGTACTGTACTTATGTACGGTATGTGATTCAAAATACAGAATCAGTGGATGCTGATCACAAAAGTTGACATGTCTGTATTGCGGGATTTATGCAAAAGTTGTCCCACTCATTTTAGTGTCTGTCGTTATTCGATATCCTTCAGGGCGATGCCGTAAGAATCAATAGGGATCATTTAGTTATATGATATTATGTAGATATTAAGGTCATAATGATATCATGTGGTGGGTATTTTTGTTTATACAGTAGTTTAAAACTTTGGAAAAGAAATGAATGTTTTTATTCAGCAAAAAAATCACAATTGGCATAAATTGGCAGTGATGTTAAAAAAAATTCTATTTATAAAAAAATCCTGGAAAGAATGTATGTTTCTGTGATAATGATGAGAAATATTTCTGGAGTAGCAATTCAGCATATTAGAAGGATTTCTGAAGGATCATGAATAGCACTGAATACTGGAAGAATGGGTGCCGGTAAATCAGCTTTGCCATCACAGTAATAAGTTAAATTTTTAAATAGAAAACAGTTATTTTAATGTATTATAATATTTTAAAATATTACTATTTTTGCAGTGGGTTTTTTTTTTAAGTTGAAAGGCCAAGAGCCTTTCATTTCCATCCATTGTAATTCAAAAACCTGATCTATTGCAGGTTTTTTGGCTCTTTATTTCTCATTAATCTGCACTGCATCAGTGCTTTACACAGTTTTATTCCTAGCTCACTCTGAGTTTGGGTTTTGATTAAATAGAAATAATTGTGTGTTGAATTAATGTCACAGCATGTTGCCCCCTTTTAGATACTTTTAGAGAATAGTGGTCCCCTTTTCCCAAAAATATGAATTAATATTAAAATAAATATATTGATTCTCGCTTTGGGAATATTATAACTGCTGGAGTAAAATGTCATATTATTTTTTCTATATCAATTCTTCCACCTAAGCTTGTTTGTGAGAATGTTATATTGCATATGTGTGCACAGTAAATGTACAACAGAACATATGAGATGGCTTTTGGATTGACTTTTTCACGTCCATGTTGGTAGTTGCAAGTTATAAGCAAATCTTCTTTTCAGATACACAGCTTCCATTTTCTACCATGAATTACTGCATTAAGAATCATAAAGTAATAATGAACTGTTAAGTTAATGTTAATAAATATGCAGTTGTTTATTGTTAATTTGTTTGTTCATGATAAATGATTGAATTATTGTTATTATTATTACTTAATGAAATGATGTATGTCTATTTTTCATCCCCCGAAGCACCATTGAAGTCATGTGATCAACTAGTCAAGACAGAAATAATCAACTAGCCGGTGCAACCCCAGTCCTTCTCTCTGAGCATACTATTGAGTGAATCACATCATCTGTTATCGGGCGACAGATTGTCCTACACTTCTCTCCCAAATTCCCTCCTGAGCGTCTCTCTCAATATGCCCAGTGCCACCGTATTCCCTGCGTCTCCCTCCCAGTAGACCTGTCCCACTCCGGCTCTCTTCAGTACCTGAACTCCCTCACCCGAGCGGCCGTCGGGCTAATTGTGGCAAACGCGGTTGTGAATGTATACGCAGTCATTACTGCTCACAGTGTGTGAAAACAGCAGAGGCCACATAAAGACACGCTCATTATGAAAAATGAGGCTCTTGAGTGAATTACATCGATGCGTTTGTGTGTCTTGTAGGTTGCGGCGTCCCCTGCGAGGTGGCGCGATGAAGGGCGTGGGCAGGGACGGAGCTCCCTAATCAACACGGCAATCGCATTTCCATATAAACAACCAAAAGCTCGTCTACATACAATCCAATTCCATATGATGTGGGCTTGCCGTCAGGGCTTGTAATTGCTTCAGTTCGCCGAGTGTTAGAACAGGGCAGAAGAGGACGAGAGAGGCCTCTGGAGAAATGGAGGAATAGTCCAAGCGAGAGATTTTTCAATGACCTGAGCTCTCCAGCAATCTAGTATCCGAACACACTAAATCAATGCTCAGTCATACAGCGATAACAAGCCTCCTTTTATTTACACAGTAATGGTTATGAATAACGTAATAGCAACATTTAATGTGGCATGAGCATTATTAATGCTCATCAAATGTTTTGTGCGACGCTCAAAAAACCTTACAATAGAGTACAGTTTCATTACAGTTAAGATTAAGATTTTTTGTTTTTTTTTTAAAGAAGCTGCATTTATTTGATCAGAAACACCGTTAAAATGATAACATTGGGAAATGTTATTAGAGTAATTTATTCCTGTGAGGGCCATGAATTCTAGTAGCTATTACTCCAAACTCCACGTCTTAAGAAATCGTTTTAATATGCTGATTTGCTGATTAAGAAATATGTCTTAATATAAGTGTCTGGATTATTATTATTATTTTTTATTTTTTTGTATGAATGGACAGTAAAAAAGAACCACATTTTTATACTTACATACTTATACTATACATACTTTTTTATGCATTTTGTATTGAGTTTGAATCTCATAAGCGTCTTTTTTTAGAAGCGTAAAAACGTCCGTTCCCATTTATTGTGCACGCATGGAAAAGAGCAGAGTACACATTCCTCAGAATCCTCAGAAAGTCATTTAGGCTTGGAGTGGCACAGCAAAATATTTACTTTTGGGTGATCTGTCCCTTTAAGATCAGTCTCCAGGAACCAGCCTTATTCCAGAGATCGATTGGTCTTCACGTGCTTTCTACTGCATATCAGGCAGACCATGTGATCTCCTTCATCAATGCAAGGGTTTTAAATAATGAGAATCATACATAAACATCACCTGCTCTATTCATCTCAGGTGAGAGAAAACCTCTCTCTCTCTCTCTCACTCTCATTCTCTTGCCCCCGTTGGGATTCCTCTCTTCCTGTGGGTTAAAGTAATGTCTGGTCCTTTGGGTTTTCTTCTCCTTGAGATGAACAGAAGGAGAGGAGGAGAACAGGTAGTAGCATTATTCTCGGCTTTTTGCCGGTAATGCTGAACCCTGGCCAATTAGGTGGATTAAAACCAACAAAACACCTCCATTAGTGGGAGGTATTGTTACATGCTTGCTGATCATTTAAAGTAAACTCCTGAGTGCCTCCTGGAATTCTCCCCCGGAATCCGTTTCCCTTTCATCTTGCAGGTCTTGTGTTCTCAGCAACGCAACCAGAACTCTTGTTGGCGCCATGCATATTTCAGAAACGCAGATTATAGCAGTGCAATTAAATCTTTAATAGCTTCTAGTCAAGGCTTAAATAGTGAAAAGTTGGATTTGTATCTGTTTACACTGCAGAAAAAAACATAGGTTTCTGAAGCCATGGACTGTAGTTGACCCTCAGTCTAATAGGAAATGAGTTTGAGTTCATAGAGCCAAGCAAGAAATGGCATCTACTTTTTGTACATTTCTCGAGTGTTATATACTGAAGTTGAAACATTTGGGGTCAGTTTCTGAAACTGATAGAAAGAAGACTCTTATGCACACCAAGGCTGAATTCAAAATGTATTTTAATATATTTTAAACTGTAGTTCTTTCCTGTGATGATAAAGCTGGATTTTCAGGAGCCATGACCCAAATTTTTGAGAAATCTTTGTGGATATTGCTTTTGTTTTACATATCTCCTATTGAAAACGAATGCTTGGGAGGGGCTGATCTGAAATAGGTTTTAGTTTACATCACAATCCAATACATGATTTGCAGGTTTGTAGTACATGATGGGTTTAAAAACTGCTTTCCCGGTTTTAGTGCAGCAGTATATACATCGCCTCAAACCCAACAGTGCAGTACTTAAAAAAAAAAAAACCCACCATCTTCCTCTTGAACATATCATTGTTAATTACATGGGCGTTTTGCAACTAGAAGCGTTTGTTTTTAATTTAGTTGTTTTAGTTGTGTTGGTCGATGACTCTCTTCGCTTTCGCTTCCGAGCACTGAAACCGAACATATTGAGAGCTCTCATCAACAATTGAATAGCTGAAAAGGAATTAACCTCTAAGTAGTGCTCCGTACATTTGCAGAGTGTGTTCCCGTATCAAAGAGCATATTTAATAGAGCGCTGTGGCGTGGAGAGCTCCAGCGGAGTGTTAAATAGGCCGAGAGCTGGAAGTGAAGGGCAGAGGTGATATCCTCTCTAAAGGTCTCTAACAGCCAGAGCAAACCGTCCGCACACACTCTAGAGAGACGCGCAAACGTCCTGCATCCGCGGTTCCGATCGTCACATGCGAACACAATGGGTGCGGGAAGTTTGTTTGTGTCATACCCAGGAGACATAGGGTGAGAGATATGGAATGCATGTGCGTGTATACGCGAGTGTGTGCGTGTGCGCGTCCCTGGGGTTGGGGGGCCGTGCCGTGATGGTACAGATGGGACAACATATGACACGTGAGGGTGTGGGGACACTGAGGCTCTCTCCGTCCATCTGGACTCCCCTCTGATCCGCCCTGCCTCCCTCTGCCGTGTGTGTTTGTTTGTGTGTGTGTGTGTGTGTGTGTGTGTGTGTGTGTGTCTGTTTGTTTGTGTATCTGTGAGCGAGGGCTAGCCTTTTGCTCCTGCATAGCTGTTTGTTTTGTGCAACAAGAGCTAAAAAGTTAATTATTCTGTCACATTTAGCGGTTCTTGCTAAGGCTATATCACTTTTGTTCAAATATTTAAGTAGGAAAATTTGGTGCACCACAGCCGGGTTCCCATCCGAAGTTGAGAATTGAACTTGAAAATTGGAAAATCCCATAAAACATTTGCGAATAAGAACTGTTTCTATCTAACGATTCGAAGAGAACAAAATTGTCACTTCCCGATAAACTGGCACTATAAATAATTAAAAACACTGAATATCATTTTTATATTTATTATGCTAAACTAAATCGATGCAGCCATTGCATTCGGAGGTGGATGCCTGCTTTTTGAGAACGCAGTTATGTAAGACGGTCAGGTTTTGCGACACAATTATGCAGAAATACTTCGATGACAATCTTTGCTCAGGCATTTCACTACGAACAGAACAACATTTCAGATGCTGTGGAACATACCACCAGGTCATACCACCTAAAGGGAAATGTAGTGTGTCCATGACTCGAGTCTGATGTGATACTTCAAAATGTGCATTTAAACAGGGAGAGGAAAACATAGATACATACTGTTAAAGTCGAGTGGCTCAAGAAGTGTGCTATGACTTTCTCCTAGCTTTACA